>NW_008673400.1:0-20395 GCF_000695815.1 Acanthisitta chloris
TTTGCCAGGAACTTTTGCACGAAAGGGAGGGAGAGTAACAGGTTTTGAAATGGCTGAGGAGGGGTCGTGCATTGCCTCCTCTCACCCTGGCCGCACTTTGGCGTTGGTGGTCTCGCTTCTCCGGGCGTGGAAGCGAAGGGAGTGAAGTGTTTGGGTTGAAGTCTGCCACGGGCGTGGGGACTTGTGTTCATTGCTGGGCGCCGCGGTGCCTTTACTCGCGATAGTCCTCGAAACCCAGCGGTGCGGGGGGAGAAGAAGAGGACGGAGGGAGTGCTGGTGTGCAGCAGCTGCTTGGCATTAAAGCCACATGTGGCATTCCCTCCTGTCTTGTGATTCGGGGTCAGCTGGGAAGGTAGCGCGTTCTGGTGAGCTGTGTTGTGGCCGTTTTAGCTTCCTTCATCTGGCTATCACTGCTGATAAGATCATTGACGGCAGGTAATACCCTAGTCAGAAAGGCAGTAGTCCTCACTCTCAAAAAGCCAAAATGACAAGCTATTTCAGAAGAGATGCAGGCAATATTTCATTTGTGTTTGGTCTCGGTAGCATCACTTTAGGACTCTGTTGAGATAAGTGTGTCCAAATCAGCTGCTTCAGTTTGCAAAATATTTCACAGTAGCCCCACCATACTTTTCTGTCCTCCCCTGTCCCATTGAAGAGGGGAAATCCTTCCAACCTGCAAACTTCCTGCTTTGCTGCCTTGAGAACTGTGAACTTTCTGCTTATTATCATGAAAGAGGAAATTCTTAAGTTGACTGTGACAGGGAGAATAAAAGCACAGACATGGGAGTGAAACAAGATCTACAGAGTAGCTTATTTTCTCCATATGTTTATCCTCAGCAGAACCATGAAAATGGTAAATGATCCAATGTGTTTTCATTTTTTTTTACAGTTTAGCATGTACATTTGAGAAAGAGGCTGTGCAATTGCTTTACTTGCTTCCATTGAATGATCAGATTTTACCTATTGTAAAAAAATATCTATACTAAGGCAATGTTCTTCATTATTTTACCTAAAGTCCCAAATTTGATATATGCCAGAGTCTTAGATCACTTCAGCAAATTCAAAGAATTTGTAATATCTTCAATTTGGATTCTAGTGGTTTAGACCTAGCAGATACCAGCGTTCAAGCAGTAAGTAAGATTCTTCTAAAGAGCAGATTCTGTATGTATTTCAGGTTGTATCCAAAGATTGAATTCAGTAATAGGTCTTTTTGCAGTTTGGATCGAGATGATCTAAATAAATCATACAGAGAAAGGGAGGAGGGTTGGTGTTAAACACCTGGTTCTGTGTCATGTTTTTCATATAGTGGTGGTGGACAGAGTTCAAGTGACAGTTCAGAGATATAAGTCCTTCACAGGGAAATGTCACGTGTTTTAACTGTACCTCAGCCTTGTTTGAGGAGACAATTTCTGAGATTTTCTTTGGCCTACCTGCTAGGACTGCTGTTGAGAGCAGCTATGTTTATGAGGGCCACTGGACTAGGGCCAGGATGGAGACCATCACACTGATTTTACATGAGCTGTCAAAACCATCATTGTACTTGTCTTTATGGTTACTTCTTGATCTGGAGGCTACTTGGTCTCCTTTAGGTGTCCTAGGCTTATGGTACCCTTTATTTTTTCTTCAAACCATTATCAGTCCTAGAACCAGCTCTTCTGAGATACAAGATTCCATCTTGCCTTATTTCACGTCCTGAGGTGGTCTTGGGTCACACATCTTGGGTTCCTTTTTGATGGAAGTGAACTGGAAGCTTTTCTATAGGAGCATATCAGGCTGCTGATGAGTGTGCAGTTCTAGGGCTAGACTAGAGCTAGTCTGTAGTAACCCACCACCACCAATGTGGGGTCCCAGCACTGACTATTTGTCTGTCCAAACCCTATCCTGTTTTTCAGGAAGTCTTGTTAAAGTAGAGGGCAGTGTGATGGGTTGATGTTCCTGTCAGAGTTGAGTATTAGGATTCCAGGTTGCCTCAGTGCCATCAGTGGATCTCATTGTGGTAGAAACCATGTTTCCTTTGATTGAGAAGCTGAAGCCAGTTATAGTCTTCCTAACAGTTTGCATGGGGTACCTGCAGTTTTCATAACTTAATAGAAAATAGAGTATTCACTTAGATAAATGATGGCTGGACCATGAAGAGGTTATAAGGAGGAAGTGACTTTACTGGTGTGTGCTAACATGGGAAATGCTTTGCTAGTTTCCTTGCACTGGAAAGCTATCATATGTTAGATTTATTTAGGTTCTTTAGTTTATATTGGAATTAAAGAGGATCTCACTGAGAACAAATTTCTGGTTTGTTAATTAAAGTATTTTTGTTCCTCTACTCCTCCATGATTCTTCATCCTCAGTTTATCATCAGTGTAGTGAGAAGCAGCTTGGTTTGTATATTTTGTCAAATGTCTACAAGGCTATTAGGTGCAAAGCAGAAAATTTGATTTAGTCATTATTTTATTAGACAGAAATAGCCGAATAGTCATTCCCATGTGAGCTCATTCACCTCTTCTTTTTGGCCTTGTAAATAGAGTTCTGTGTAAATACAGTATATTGTTTTACATCCGCAGTCATCACAAAACAAATCTGAGTGGAAAGGTCTGGTTGTATTAATATTATTCTTTCGTATCTCCTGAATCTTCCAGTAATAAACTATAGTAGGGTAGTCTGTTGAGACTTCAGTGATACTGAGCAATAACAATTTTGGGCCCATTTGAGTGAGGTATGTAAACATATGTGAGGTGGATAAACTTAAGCCACCCAGTAGTTGCAGCAGCGTTGGAGCAAGGAGGCATGCACAGGAAATTATGAAGAAAGGCTTATGCTTTTCCTTCAGACGTTTCATTGTAACTTTTGGAGTGTCATTGTAATACCAGAGTTTTTGTTCTTGTTAGCATTTATCAAATCTTAAAAAGAATAAATCAAGTGATGGAAGAATTTACTTGAGACACTAAAATGCCTTTGAAAACCATTATCTCTAGATGGAGGGGTTTTTATAAGCTACAATATGAGGTTTCTGTTTTGAATAATTGATACTTTACTGGCTAAGTTAGCAACTGAGCTTTTCCTGCTTCTGTGTGATCTTGCTGGCCATCATGCCATCTTCCTGTGGCAAAATCTTTGTTTTCCAATGAAAGAGAAGCTGTACTAGCAAGGAGAGAAGAGAATCTTTTTTTTTTTTTTTTAAACAAAATGTGCTTTCTGGAGGGGACAGAAAGCAGCAGTTGGTGAATATCTCCTCTATCTGAAATAATTCCATGTCATCCAACTGTGTAACTGAATAATTGATATTACCTTCAGTGCTCGTAGTAAAGATGCTTTTAAAAAAATTGACTTTATCAGTATGTACCTTGTCTATTTCATTCTTTACAGCAAATGACAAAGTGTGTGTGTTTACTGCTCTGTATAAACATAACAAAAATTTCCTATTTTGCTCTATAAGCACAAGAAGCCTGGAGAAAAGGAGACAGAGGGGAAACTTTATTACTTTTTACTGCTACCTGAAAGGAAGTTGTAGTGAGGTGGGGATCAGTCTCTGTTCCCAGGTAACAAGTGACAGGATGAGAGGAAATGACCCCAAGTTGCACCAGTGGAGGTTTAGATTGGATATCAGGGAAAGTTTATTTACTGAAAAGGTGATCAGGCATTGGAACAGGCTGCCTATGGAAGTGGTGGAATTGCCACCCCTGACAGTGTTCAAGAAAAATGTAGATGTGGCATGTGGGGACGTGGTTTAGTGGTGAACATGGCAGTGCTGAGTTTAATGGTTGGACCTATGATCATGAAGGTCTTTTTCAACATTAATGATTCTATTCTATGACTAACTAACTGGAGCAAAACTACATAACGTTTTCCAGGATTCTCACTGGTCCATGTTTTTGTGCTGGGGAATGTATTTGACTTTTAATGAAAGTTTTAAAAAATTAGGTGTTTGGGGTTGTGGTGGTTTTTTTTTTTTTTTTTTTTAAATTTGCTTAATGTTTTCATGTAAGGTTTCATTTACTGTATAAATCAGGGGGACTCACTTGAAGCCTCAACGTAGCGGTAGTAAAGAGACCTGTAAAACTGTGGGTAGAAGTTGCTGAGAAATTGGAAAGTATTTAATAGTAAAGAGTTGCCAAAAAGTGGCTAGCTTAATTTGTCACCTTGTTACTTGGTGTAAGGCTTAGTTTTTATGGTTGTGATTTACACTGACCAGCTGGCCCATAAAGGCAAACCCTGCCAAGAAGAATTTTAGAATGCAAGTACATTGCAGGGAAATAAGCTAGATAACAATACTAAGTGAATATATATGTACATATATATTTAATACACACACTTATATATATATATGTACCTATATATTGTTTGGAAAGAAACTTTATTTCGGAATAGAAATTGGAAATGTAATAGATCTGCTACACTTGTTACTTCAGGGGATATCCATGGAAGTAGAGTTTATTTTTCTATGACAGGGATTGTTTTTCTGGTGCAGTTTCGTGTTCTGACAAATTTGACATTGATGGGAATGGAAGCAGATGTTGGCACTCCTGTAAGCCTTCCCCATGGCCTCAGCTGGGGTGGCTAGTTAGATCTTGAAGCAGCTGGGGGGAAAAGTAAAACTAGTTTATTATGTAGAATATAGTACAGTTTACAGAGTCAGCTAATATATGTGTATATACACAGAGAATATAAATATATATACATTACTGCCATTTAACTCTCAAATATCAGTTCCATTTCATTAGATCCTACTGGACTATCTTCTCCCTTTTCTTCTGCCTGCACTAGAGTGAAAAAAAATGGTTTGTTTTCTTTAAATATGTGCCCTGTTAAGGGAAGCCGAATCCTTGCTTTTCAATGGGCATAAGAGACTTCGTTTATAAGGTTTATTGTCCACCTTTCTCGGTGGCTTTATGACTCTTTAGGATCTGTATTTTCCTGCCACACTGAATCCTCCTTGTCTCTTGGCTCAATACCTATTCCTCTGATTGTTAAGCAGACTAATTAGTTGAACAAGTGATCGTAGTAATTGAGAGTTCAGGTAAGCTTTGTAGTCAAATTCAGTGTTACTAACACTGACCAGCAATAGAGGATGATGGAAACTCCTCAAACAGTTATGCTAGACGATAAAGTTAGGTGTTGAGCCTTTCACAGTATAAGAGTTATTTTAAAATTATCTTTTATGGCTGTAGTTTGATAAAAAACCAATGCATGTGTGCATGTGTATATATCATAGAATCTAGAATACCTTAAGTTGGGAGGGACCCATAAAGATCATTTAGTCCAAATCCTTGAATATGTTATATGTATGTCGTTTACTGTAATGATTAGTGACTTCATAATGGTTTGCATAATTGCATTTATATTTTATAAAAGGGATTTAAATGAATGGAAGGGAAGGGTTTCAGCTGGCTGCATTTTTTGATAAGGTTATGTGATTTCCTTTCTCTTCAGGAAAAGAAAAACAACATTCTATGGCTACTTCATCATAAAAGTCAAAAGGAAGTGCAAACACAATTACCATAGAAAGTCAATATCTTTTCAATTCACTTCCAATTTCTGCTGTTTTTAACTTGCTAAAGTGTTAACAAAAATGTGAATGTGGTATTCTATTTTTATTTGACTTTGCTTTCCTGTATCGATAGCACCACCTGTGGTCTCTATCAGAGTAAGGGTAACTGCTTAAAAGCTGTTTATTTCTTTGTAACCCCTGCCCCCAAGGTTGAACACTTGCTTTATGGAGTGGATTAGTAAGAAAGAATATTCACATCTCTACTAGCTGAGCACAGAGTTCATGCGATATATGATAATGGCAAAAAGCAATCATTTTCAGAAGAAGTTTCAAGCACATATCTTATCTTGTTTGGAAGTGAAGGGATTTATGCTGCACTATGTATCCTAGACAGATGTTTCATACTTTTCAATGGATTTCCTCTTACTGCTCTCAGATACACTTCAGACTATATTATGAAACGCTGCTCTTTAAGAAGAAAGGTGGTTTGTTTAACTGTTCAGTGAAAAGTTGAGAATACTGAAAGAGGAAATATTTGTTTCATAGCATTTAAGAAACATTTCTGTTCCTAAGACTTGTTGTAGACTGAGACTTACCCTGCTGAAGACCACAATGCACTTAGAGGTGTTGTACAACTTCTTTATTTACCTGTATCTATGAATACCATATTGGCAATGTTCCTGTTATTCCTTTGCCTTGTAGCTCAGTTCTAACTCTCTTGCCAAATATATTTCACAAATTTGTAATGTGAGCTGCTAATTTAGAAAAGATTACTTGGAGGGGACCATCAATCAATACTGAGTTGTTCCATGCAGCCTAATTCTGTTGAATAGTGTGCTGTTTGCAGTGTCTTCAAATATTTATAGAGAAATATTTTTCAACCTTCTTCAGTAGTAATTTTGTCACCATTTTAAACACCGAGCTTTGAAACTATGCATTCCAAGGTTGGTTTGTATTTATTTGGGAGGGTTAGCATGAAGAACAATTTTGTCAAAGAAGATGAAGTCAAATTTAGTAACAGTGTTACACTATAGAAGGAACTGAAAAGTTCTTCACATTGGAAACCAAAAGGAACTGTATTTTGGCCAAAATAAGCAAATCCAAACTGGCTATAATTGACCTGAGATACTGGTGGGGACAATTTGCCTGTCTGTAGAAGGCAGTAACCATGTATCTCTGTTAAGTAAGTGTACATCCCTGTTCGGAAAGGAATTCATAGAAACACAGAATGATCAGAGTTGGAAGGGACCCGGGAGGATCATCTAGTCCAGCTCCTGGTCCTGTGCAGGACATCACTGATAATCACACCATGTGCCTGAGAGCATTGTCCAAACACCTCTTGAACACTGTCAGGCTTGGTGCTGTGACGTGACCACTTTTCCAGTGCCCGACCACCCTCTGTGTGAAGAACCATTTTCTAATATCCAGCCTAAACCTCCCCTGATGCAACTTCAGTCAAGTCCAAGATCAGATGGAACACAGCTGAGAAAGCTGGCTGATGTCAATGTGAGGCCTGTCTGTCATCTTTGAATGGTCATAGTGATTGTGGAAAGTTCACAATGACTGAGAAGACACAAATATCAAACCTAGCTTCAGGAAGGCTGAAGAAGAGGATCTGGGAAGTGCAAGCTCATCAGCCTCACCTCAGTCCCTGGGGAGGTGATACAGTGAATCATGTTCAAAACCATTTCCATGCAGCTGATGGAAAAGAAAGTGATTGGAAGCAGCCTTTGGGGATTTATCAAAGGTGAATCATGCCTCATAAACATGATTGCCTTCTGTGAGGAGATGACTGGCTCAGTGAACTTGATGAGAAATGTGGATATTATTTACTTTGATTTAAACAAAGTCTTTGTTGTGGTCTCAGATAGTATCCTCATATCCAGATGTCATCTGTTTGGATGGGATAAATAGACAGTAAGGTGAGTGGGGAATCAGTGGATCTGTTTGACTCAAGGGGTGGTTATCAACAGGAAGAAGTACAAGTGGTGGCCACTTATGAGTGGTGTCTCTCAAGAACCAATACTCTATCATGTCTTCAGTAATGTTATGGATGTTGGGATAGGAAGGTGCAGAGGGATCTCAACAGTCCGGAGTACTGACAGTGCTGATGGAAGCCTCAATAAGTTCAGGGATACTAAATGCAGAGTCCTGTGCCTGGGATGGAGTAACCCTGTTCACCAGTACAGGCTGGAGTCTAGAAAGCAGATTTATAGACATGTCTCTGGGAATACTTGTGGACAAAAACTGGAACATGAGTCAGCATTGCACCTTTGCAGTGCAGAAAAGCATCAGCTTTCTGGACTGTTATAGCAAGGGTGACGCCAGTAGGTCATGAGAGGTGGTTCTTTACCCTCTGCTCCACAACTGTGAGACTTTAGTGACTCAGATTTTTGGCTCCCTAATTCAAGAAATAAATTTACCTACTGACGCAAGTCTAGTGGAGGGCTAGCAAGGTGAGGAGGGGGCTGGAGCATATTGCTGCAAAGAGGCTCAGAGAGCAGAGTTTCTTTGACCTTGAGAAGGCTCAGTGGAATTTTTACTGTTGTCTACAATTCCCCAATGGGTGGATGTGGAGAAGAACTACACTCCTCTCAGAGATGCACAGTGGAAGAAGGAGAGGCCATGGAAGATGGGAAATTCTGACTCAATGTGCAGGAAGAAATATTGTATCAGATGAAGCAGGTCAAAAACTGGAATAAGTTTCCCAGAGGCTGAGAAATATCTTTGTTTTGTGCAAAGCTCAACTGGGTAAGACTGGACAACCTGTTCTAGTTGACACTGCTTTCCTGCAGCAATTGGGCTTGATGACATCTGGAGGTCCCTTCCAACCTACATGTCTCATCAGTTTGGAATTCATTGGTATGATGATGAAAAAGAGACTGCTGAATTTTCAGCCAGTTTCAGAACAGATTTTTCAGGGTTGCATCTCTATTTCCTTTATACTCTGAAGTTGCAGTACAAATGGCCAGGCTATACTGCTCAGCAAGAAAATAGTCAAAATTCAAGAGGAAACTCAGGTGCACAGTTGGGTTTTTTCCTACTATATTATATGACAGGAAACAGATAATCTGGCACTTTTGTACTGTTTTCTATTCGGAGATCTCTCAGTCCATTGCTATCATTAATAAATCAAACCTGCATAGTTCTACAAATAGGCAACTTAGTGACAGTTGAATTTATCCTGTTGTAGGATGTTAGGGGTTGACACTTATTTTAGGTCCCATGAGATCTCCTGATTGTCCTTTGTGCTTTTGTCAGCCACCAAGTCATCTGGCATACCTGATAAGCTTTCAAGTTAAAGGTTCAGGAGCATGGAGGGAATGTGTAGGAGAAACAACTAGAACTGAAGAGTAGTGGAAAGAACAGTAATATGTTGTAGTAAGTTTGCTTTCTTTATTGAAGTGTAATCTGTGATACAGGCCCCCCCAACAAATTGCTAGTATCTTGCTCAATGGAGCAGAAGAAATAATCTACTTTAGCTTTCTAGGGAAGTTTTATGTGAATTCTCACTTCAAAACAAAATGCGACTGTAGCTGTTGATACTTGTGCCTGAATTTTAAATACATTATATGTTTTGATATTTTTGCCCGTTTATAATAACTAGAGCAAGTTCAATTGAATTGATGGTGAATTTACATCAAAGAAGTGTTTTATAATTTGCCCTGTAAAATAGATTGTTAATTTCTCAGGCTGTTTAAAAGGAGTTATTTCTAGAGCGAGGGATTCATGTGTTCCTGCATGTTGACTAAACAATCCCAGCATTCTTATGCCTAAATTAAACATGTTGTGTCAGAGGAACATTAGTGGAGACAGAGTGCTCTTGGACAAGTGTCAGAAAGTAACTCATTGCTGTAACAGGTATCTCCGGTAGTAACATGTCATAGGTGATCTCAGGGGGAGGGGCAATGTAGTGGAGAGGTGAGCTGGTTGAGGTGTGTACATGGTGCCTTCTGTGGTACTTAAAGCTCCATTGAGGATATAAACCATTTTAAAGAGTATGGATTAGATAAAAGAAATCAGCTGGCAGGCTGAATGAAAAAGGAGAAATTGACTGCAAACATGGAGAATATCTAGGCCAGGAAGACTTATCTATGAGATTTGTGCAGTTAATCCTCATTGTAGCTGATTAGGTATGGGCTAGGCTATGGGAAATTCTCTGTTCCTGGGACTTCAGCCTCTTAGTAGATGTTAATGAATGGTTCCCTGGCTCTAATACACTTGCAGGATGTTCTCAGGTTCCTCTGTAAACTTAATTTATCCTGGTTTTGCTTCTTAATCCCTGTAGTGACATTTTGAAAAATACTGGGCACCAAAAGCACAAAGCTATGAACTTGAAATGATGTACTTTGTAGGAAAGTGATTGGTATCTGGGATGCTATGAATTTGTTTAACAAGACTGGAAAATCACTTCATTTTATTACTTAGTTTGTGCTAAGTTACCTTACCCAAGGAATTTAAGTGTCCAGATGCCTAGAAGAAATAGCATGCAACAGGATGCTTTGAGACAGCATTCTCGGGTTTTGTAGTTTGAGTGTGGTAAAAGGTCTTTGCTTTAAGAGTCATAGAGGCATTTGAGACTTAAACAGACTTGAAAGCAGCTGAAGCTCTGCAGTGTATAAGCACTGCTGTCATTAAAAAATGTCAAAGCCTTACAAGGTAGAGGGAGGGAAAAGTGGCACACACCTGCAGAGTTAGTGTTGTCACTTGTAAAGTGTTCATGGCTGAAGAGTGTGTGTTTATCCTTCTGTTGTTTTGAAGGAGAGTTATTTTGCTGAAGCCATATAAAGCAGGAAGACAGTAAATAAGTCCTGATTCATAGAATGCCTTTGTAAAAACAGCCACCCTATATTTATAATAATAGCTGCTTCCTTCCTTCCAGTGCCTGCTGATTTTTATTTTTTTCATGAAAGCTTCTGAAATGCCACTTAAAAATGAACTTGCAGTATATGATAAAGACCTAAAAATAGAGGTGTTGGAAGGAACCTGTGAATTGCTGTCAGAGATTTAAGAAAAGGTCTAACATAGTAATATTTTTTTATAATGGTAGTTAGTAGTATTACTTAGGGAGGGTGTGCTTCAGACACCTGTACTTCAGGTTTGGGGGCTGATTCTACTGAAGATTACGGATGTAGGATCTGGTTACAAACTAAGTAATCTCTGGGTTTGCTTGCTTTATTTTTGTACTGTTTGTATTTTTTTTTTTCATCTGTAACTTCTCAATGCGTCCTGTCTGAAAAATTCGCTAAGTACTTGCATCACTATTTTTCTTGTTGGAACTCCAAGTCTAATAATTGCTGTTATGAAACGCCTTTCATGCTTCTGATCATCTTTCAAACTCCTTTGAGATGAATTCTTCTGGTGTCAGTATCATGATCTTTATCCTGGTTTTGTTCTCAATCTTTTGCACACAGTTTTCAGAGGGAAAAAATTAAAAACCCTAAATATGTGTAGCTGATGTTTGAGGTACTGAGTTAGGATTTTTCTTGCACTGAAAGATGTTAAAGAATTATCTTTACCCTTCTTTTACAAAGTGTAGTTAGCACCTTACTTAGGCCCTTTTTCCCTCTCTTTGTTTACCTACAAGTATCAAAAGCATCATTTTTAGAGACTGGGCAAGATGCTTGAAGTGTGAATTGTATCTGCTGTTTGCTCCTTCTCAGCATTCCAGTTTGCTGTGTGAAATGGTGTATGGGAAAAAGATGTAGTGAGAGATCTTAGTGAAGGGTAAAAGTAGCCAACACTAGGAACAAATATGAAGAATTAGAGCTGTGAGATTGCAGGAGAAACTCTGTGCTCTGGAAATAGGGAGGAGAAAATATTGGAAATGATGGAAAAATGCACTAGCAAGGTAGAAAACTAAGAGAAAATGGTTACTAGTTCTTCTAAAAATGAAAATGCATGCAAAAATCCCCTTTGAAACATGTCAAGTATGTAATGAGATTTCCTTGTACTGTAGTATTTGTGTTAATAGGACAGGCATCACTGGCTTTTGCAGTGTTAAATTAGATGCTGCGTGTGGTTCTAGAAGTTAACTATGGTGTTGGATGGTCGCTGTGAGTGTGGCTAGGAATAAGATAGAAATGCAATTTCTTAGACATCTTCAAAAAAAGTCAGCTTGAGGTGTGAAAAGACCATTATATTTGAATTTTGTTATTGTGTACTAAATTGAATATTTTTTTAATGAAGTAGGAAATTTCAATAATTATCAGGAGATAATTAAGATTTTTTTTTTTTTTGTTAAAGAGAGCAAAATGTGAGCTGTCATTAGTTGATCTCCAGCTTACCAGTAAAAGTTACCTCCAGGCTTTCAGGATGATGTGACTGATGGCATATTTCAACAGTGACAAGTTGTCAATTGCTTCCTAATGTTGGAAACATTTTTGGCAGACTTTCTTTCTGTGGATTAGAATTACAGAAGAGACCTCTTAAGTAGAGGGATTGTATCTGTTGCTTTCCCTGAGTGGAAAGGTTCATTTTCTAATGAGATGTTGATTCTGTGGTTCAGTTACGCAAAACAACGCATAAATACCATTAATAATAATACTGGAATTAACGTATGGCAATTACAAAATTAATTGTATGTGGTTATCACATTTAAATATGTTGCAATATACCTGAAACTATTCTTTATGTTTGCAGGGACAGGAGAGTGGAGACCTGATAGCAATAACTTTTGTTTTCATTTACTTTAAGGTTATTCTTCATTCATTTATCTCTTTGACACTGCGTGAGATCCTGTTTATTGAGAATAATGCCTGGAAGTTGGCAGTTATATTCTGTATGAGTGTGTTAATTTCTTCCCATATGCTACAAGGTTCTCCTCACAGGAAATAAAGGGACTTTTTCCCATGTTTAGTTATACTGAACTGTTACAATAGTCAGACTGGACAGACACAATGGGAAGGAAACCTTCCTATTTTCTGCAGATATCTAAGAGGTCTTTGGCCCTTATCAGGGAAGGTAAAGCTTTCCTCAGTCCAAGTGTGAGTGCACAGAGAACTGATATTTATTAGTGTATGAAGATGCTGTGATCTGTACTGAAAAGCAGTGCTTCCCTCTCTTAAATGTTTTATGGGCTGTTTTTTACTGTCTGTTCTACCTGTCTTGATTGTGTATCGGTATTTGCATTTAGAAATAGTAAATTCCAGCAGGGAAAGCTTGAAGTTGCCTCTTTTAGCTCTTACGGTATCAATTTTTAAGTCATTAAGTTGACTGGTTACTATTCAACCTTGGTAAGTTCTTAGCTTAGATTTTGTAATGCAGTTTTCAACACATACAATCCAGTAAAACATAGGTTTGCCAAAATCATTTGCAGGACACTTCTTCACTGAGAAATGTTTTTGATAATGGGATCCTTTCAGACACTTTCTTGGGTCTAAGTCAAAATTTTAAGGTGAATTGGTAAAAAGGAATTGCCTTTTATCTTCCAAATCTTCTCTTGTTTCTCTGTCAAATGTATTTTGTATACAAATGCCACTTAAAAAATAATTGTCAATGCAGTATTACTTAAAACACTCATTTCTCCTGACATTTAAACTGATTTTATGTAGATTACTATATGGGATGTGTGAGCAAGTGTTATTTTCTGCTGGCAATTGCTGTATCATGAAAAATGAGGTTAATTTGGGCATCCTCTGAGAAATGTGTGCTGGAAATACACTGCATCAATTAGTTTTCATCTGTATTACAGCAGCGTCCAGCACAGAAAGTAACGATTTTTCTACTTGTACTTTTTGTTAATAAAAAAATTAATAGCAAGATTTGGACCAAATGGTATTACAATATAAAAAACACCCAAACTCAAATATGACCATCATGACTACTATTATGCATTTGCATTTTAAGCGTCTTTGTACTGAAAAATTCCCCATACTTACTTGCCAAGTGCAATTTGGCTTTTGACTGCGAGAACTGTTCGATGTTAAACAGGATTTTGGCAAAATGTTACTTTGTGTCTAAAATGTTTGTTCTTTGTATGTTGTTGTCTGTCTTAATGTACCATGGCAATGAAGGCTGTAATGGCTATTCCATTCCTTTTCCTGTTGTTTTCACCCACAAAACAGCTCTGGGCTAATGTAGTGATCTGACTTTCCCGTTTATTTCTAAACCTTTTAATTTCACAGAGTAAACGTTTCTCGTGTTCTGGCTAGTGGTAACAAATAAAGCATTCACTATTGTTATCCCATGGACTTGCAGAAGGAATTTACCAGTGTATCACAGCAATTCTGGTTATTGAGCCTTTGTTCTTCCATTTATGCAGATTTGTTTACTTGGTTTTGTCTTACAGGAGATGGTGTTATTGATAGGTAACTGAACTTGAGATAGCTACCACATTCAGTGTCAGTAGGGCAGCTATAGCTTTACTGTGCACTACAGATGGGAAGTGAATATTTGCATTTTGAATACTCTTACTGTGGTATGAAGTCTTGTACAGTGGGAGATTAGGGTTTTTTTTTTTTCTGGTTAATGAAGAGTGCACATGAACTACAGACTTGCCACATGCAACCAAATTTCACTTCTGAGTCTTTCAGAGGAAATGAAGCATCTTAGAATAATATTTTTGGCCTTTAAAAAGCCTCTACTACTACAATAAACCTCAAGATTTTAAGGGACTACTGTTTTCATGACTTTTTGCTGTTAGGAAAAGTGGCTACCACAGGTGCTATTAAGTCTTGACTTTCTGTGTAAAGACTTGACAATATCACATTATAAATTAGTCTCTACTTCAGTAGATTGTCATATACAGAAATACCTAGATACGAGTTCCTAGTATCTCTTTAATTCTAATTTACACACATCCAAAAATATTATGTGGATTTTAAAGCCATGATGAGTCATGACCAGACCTCACATATGAACATAGCTGTTTATCTCATTTTAATTCTTACAGAAATGTATTGCAAGTCATCACTATTCATGATAATAGCATATAGCTATTAAACCTTTTATCCCTTTATTTTATATCTGTTGTTTATTATATGCATATTTTCTTCTCTGGAATCTTGTCTTTTTAATTTATTTTGTGTGTGTGTGTATTTTTTGGTTATTGTTGTTTAAAAAGCTTGGTCTGTGGAGTTTAACAACATCTCACTGATATTTGAATTCAGGTCCCATATTTTGTATCCATGGACAAGGGTGTTGTAATTTTTCTTTTTTTTTTTAGTAAAAGCGTACAATAAAAGTCAAAGGCCATTATAGAGCAAATGATAACTAATATGTTTGAGCTTGAGAGTTAAAGATAGTGATTCAAAATATTTAAGAGCTATAACCAGTCTTGGAAGAATATTCTCTGATAGATGGTGTAAAGAGATTTCAAAATCCTTGTGAAATCCCTGTGTGGGTGCTCCATGTAAACGGGCACATCCACAGCAGGCATCAACCTCTCACTGCTGGTCCTTACACCTGTGATCTCCTGTAGCTGTATGCGCACTGTGTCCAGGGTGCAGAGAAGGAAAAGTCACCTGTCCATGTGAATCTGTTATGTCTAGGGGATGATTAATATCCTGGTAAAGATGGATAATTAACTTAAATTGTGAGGTACCCTGATTCTATGCCTAGGCTAAGACAAATACCCAAGGAGCCAGACTGCTGGTTATATTTCAGATTCTACTCAGGTCTCCAGCGTTTCTGGTGCAGAGTGAAAGCAGTTTATCTGCCAGCACTTATGCTACTCCCACCTATTCACGTGGGGACAGGACTTAGGTACTTCATCCCAACGTCTCTGTGTACTTAGACTTGATAATCTTCTCCTTTTTTTCATGTTCTTTTAATGACTACTGTTCAGGACTTTGCCACCTGGCCTTGGGGAATTAGATACATAGCCACAAAGGCTCTGATTTTTTAATTAAAAAGTCTATGTCCAGTTTTTCCCTTAATGAGAAAGAATGGCTTCAGTAACAAGTACTTTGATAACTGAAGAATGAAAATATGCTTCGATTGCCCCCAGTTTTCTGGAAGCAAACTTCTACACGACAGACTTCTAAATCTTTTGCTCATGCTTATGCATGTCAAATTAATTGGAAATTGCAGGAAAACAAACTTAGTTTAGATTCTAGGGTGAAGTAGGGATTGGGTTGCTGCCAATCTAATAGTAATTTTATTTTCAGGCTCTTTTTAGATAGAGGCAGACAAAGACATCCTAAATCTGAACAATAAAATAATTATGGTTATGTAGTATGTGTGTATGCGTATTTGGATGGGGGTCTCTCCTAACCTGAGGTATCTACTAGAGATGCATATTTTAGGAGCTGTTTGTCTAGGTGGTTAATGGGAGAAGTTGCCTCAGGGACAAATTGAGAGCACCTTGGCTAGGAGGCTTTCTGTCTCTCTTTTTTTCACTCAGTTACTGAATTAAGTTAAATACCCTTCCTAAAAGCTGACCGATAGATTTTTTTTTTCCTTTGTTGATCCATTTTTCTTTATTGGTGTTATCATAGAATCATAGAATGGTTAAGGTTGGAAGGGACCTTGAATATCATATAGCTCAGCTCCAAGGCAACCTTCCACTAGATCAGGTTGCTCAGAGCCCCACCCAACATGGGTGCTTCCAGGGACGTGGAGTCCACAACCTCTCTGGGCAGCCTGTTCCAGTGGCTCACTGCCCTCACTGTAAAGAATTTCTTCTTAATACCTAATCTAAACCTACTCTCTTTGAGTTTGAGACCATTACCCCTTCTCCTATCATTACATTCCCTTGTGAAAAGCCTATCTCCAGTCTTCTTGTAAGCCCTCTTTAGGTACTGGAAGGCTGCAGTCAGCTCTCCCCAGAGCCTTCTCCAGGCTGAACAGCCCCACCTCTCTCAGCTTGTCATCATAGGAGAGATGCTCCAGCCCTCTGATCAACTTATTGCCCTGGACTTATCCTCTGGACTTGTTTCAACAGGTTCATGTATTTCTTGTGTTGGGAGTCCCAGACCTGGACGTGGTACTCCAGGTGGGATCTCACAAGTGCAGAGTAGAGGGAGAGAATTAGTTTTCTTGACTTGCTGGTCATGCCACTTTTGATGCAGCCCTGGATGCAGTTGGCCTTCTGGGCTTCAAGTGCACATTGCCAAGTCGTATTGAACTTTTCATCCACAAACACCCCCAATTCTTTCACCCCTGGGCTAGTCTTGATCCATTGTACTTGGGATTGCTCCTTACCTGTATGCAGTGCCTTGCACTTTGCCTTGTTGAATTTCACAAGGTTTGCACAGCCCCACCTTTCAAGCCTGTCAAGGTCCTTTTGAATGGCATCCCTTTCCTCCAGCATATTGACTGCACCATGTAGTCATTGACAGACTTGCTTAGGGTGTGCTCAATCCCGCTGTCCATGTTCCGGCAAAAGTGTTAAAATGTGCTGGTCCCAGTACCTGACCCCACTTGTCACTGCTTTCCATTTGGACATGGAGTTGCTAACCACAACTCTTTGATGTGACTGTCTAGCCAGTTTTTCATCCACTGAGTGACCCATTCATCAAATCCATGCCTCTCTGATTTAGAGATAAGGATATTGTGTGTGACTGTGTCAAATGCTTTGCACAAGTCCACATAGATGATGTCTCTTATCCTTCCTTCATCCACCATGCTGTAACTCCATCATAGAAGGCCACCAAATTCGTCTGGCATGATTTGCCCATAGTGAAGCCATGTTAATTGTCATAAATCACCTCATTATTTTCCATGTGCCTTAGCATAATTTCCAAGAGGATTGGCTCCATGATCTTGCCAGGCACTGAGGGGATACTGACCAGCTTATAGTTCCCTAGGTCTTCCTTATTCCTCTTTTTAAGAAATAGCTGTTATGTTTCTCCTTTTCCAGTCAGTGGGAACTTCACCTGACTGCCACGACTTCTACAGTATTATGCGTAGTGACTTAGCCACTTCCTTGGCCAGTTCCCTCAGGATGCCTGGATGTATCTCATCAGGTCCCATGGATTTTTGCACCTTCAGGTTCCTTAGATATTCTTGAACCCAGCCTTAGAGCAGGCAGTTCTTCATTCTCCCACTTCCTGCTTTCACCTACTGCAACTTGAGTGATGTGGCTGCAACACTTGCTGGTGAAGACAGGGGCAGAAAAGTCATTGAATACCTCAGCCTTCTCCATTTCCTGGGTAACAGGGTTGCTTGTATCCTTCCTGAGTGGGCCCACATTTTCCCTAGTCCTTTATTGCTGATGTACTTAAGGAAGCTTTTTTTGTTACCCTTGATGTCCTTGGCCAAACTTCTGCCAGTGCTTTAACTTTCCTAACCATCTCCCTGGCTGGACAATTTCTCTGCAATCCTCTCAGGCTACCTTTCCCTGCTTCCACCTTCTGTATGCTACCTGTTTGTGTTGAAGTTTGTTCAGGAGCAACTTGTTCATTCATGCAGGCCTCCTGGCATTCTTCTCTGATTTCCTGTAACTTCAGAATCCAAGATTTCCATCAGATATATCTATAAATTTTCAACTTTAGATTTCCATCGAAAATGGTTCTTTATGCTGTGAAGAATTCCTTTGTTCATGTTCAGTATTTTCATTTTCAGTCTTTTCTGCCTGTCCCTAGTATGGATAAAAGATGACAGCTTTTGCCACCTTTCTTCAGTGACCACAAAAATGAATTCATTAATTGACCATGAATAAAATATTTAAGTTTTGAGAAGCATACTTAGTGTCCATGTTTCTTACTGGAGCTACTGTATGTACTTGTAGTTCAAAAAAGCAAAAAGACATTAACATTATCCTGGAACTCTAGTGTCATAATGGAAGTGCTTTGTCTTAGTGTAAGTAAATATTTACTTTGAAAGTCCAAATTTACATTAGCTAAAAAGACTCTTAATGTGTATTGTAGATTGTGTATTCTGATAATAGTGCTGCATAACACATAATGGGTAAGCGTTCTGAAAATGCCAGAGTTATTATGAGATTTGCCTGTTATTTATGGTACATTCGGCTTTCATTATTTGGAACAACTGGAACTCCAGCCATGCTGTTCCTGTCAGAGGTGCCATTTGCTGTGGGTGGGTATTCTGACAACTGGCATCTGGAGTTGTTAATGAATGAAATATGGGAAGAAGCAGAGACAGAGACTGATGAATGCTACAGCAACTTCCAGCCCTGCCAGTAATGAATTGCAAAAGAAGACTTGAGTGTCTGGAATATAATTTTCTTGGTCTAAGCATTTTAATAATTATGGGTAACAAAGTTTGATTGCATACCTATGGATGCTGGAAGTTTTCTATAGGTCTCCTGGATTTGGTTAGTGGAAATAGCATGAAGGGTAAATTTAGCTGTCTCCTAGTGATGCATCTGAAATACTGAACCTCTAGCTTGTTCTTTCTAAGGTAGATTGGCCTGCCATAGTGCAAGAAAATGATGTAAAAAGCTGCTCCAGCATCCTGTTGAACAGGATCACTGGTATGAGAGAGTAGCCATCAGTACTGGTGGAGGGAAGAGGAACAGGCTTTGGGAACCTGGCTGAGATAACTGTTTTTTGAAACACATAAAGGAGAGGGATGATTAATTTTCAGGTACCACAGGGAAAGTGTAGCAGTGTGATAAGAGAAAACACAGTGCTTCGGTTAGATAGAGAGAGGTGACAAAGGAAGCTGTCTCTGGAGTTGTACTGGTCCTGTGCTTGGGGAAGGTTTCTTGCATGTGGTGGAGATCAGTAGCCTTGAATTAAGCACACAGTGCTTAATTTAAATATGAACTGGTGCCTTTCAGTGATATACATATGCTCTATGTTAGCAAAAGGTAACTAGATAGTGCTTGATGATTTAAATGTAAAAAAAAAACATCCCACTCATTTGATCTGATGATATAGTACTGAAAGTTTTTAAGGTGAAAGGTTATATTTAAAGTTTTATATTTTTATAATTTTATAATATAGAGAAAATATGAGAATTCTGACTTTGTGCAGCACGTGGAGTGCTAGCATTGTTCTGCATGTATTTAAGCAGTCAGTACAAATGAAATGCTTGTATTCATTGTTTTATATCCAAGACAGTAAAGCATAGTAAATTTGCTTTTAATAAACAGATAAGATGCAAGAATAGAGTTTTTTCTGTGTTTGGTCAGGAAACTGGCACCTTTGTATTTCATGGAGGATGTGGTGGTGTTATTTTCCTAATATCAGAGAATAGGCTTTTACTCTTGTGTGTGAAACTAGCCAGTTCGACCAAGTGAAAAGCTCGGAAGTACTTGGTGGAGGCTAATTAGAAGCCTCCACCATCACTGCCCACAAAATCTGTTTGCACTCAGTGTTCTTGGCACCCTGCACACCACTGCACTGATTTTACTCTTCATCTGCCACCTCTCTACAGCCGCTGATCCTGTTCCAGTCCAGAGCCACTGGCCTGAGCAGGATTTTCCAAGCAGTTGCATCTCTGATACCTGCACCCTTTCAGTACCAAACCTTAAAGCTGGATTGGGAAAGACTTTATGCCTCTTTTTTCACTCAATGAATGTGTTTGTAAATGCAGGGTCAGGGAAAAGGAGCATAATAGCAGAAATCAACAGAATTATGAGCTGGGAGTGGATGATAGCAGTGAAAAGGGTGAGCAAGGGAGGACAGGCAGCAAAAGCCAATAAATTGTAAGCAGAAATCAATATAGAACACTGGAGTGCACTCTGCATAAAAAAACTTGGTCTGAAATTCTGGGATCCTAGGTCTTCCTGTTTGTTCCTTGGTTATTTAGAAATAGCTGTGAAACACTAGGAAAATTCGATTCCTTGCTTTGGTAAACTGAGAATTACTTCATCTATTAATATTACCAGCTAGTCTACTGAAGTGGTAGAGTCTTCTGGTCTGAACGTAAAGGCTAATGACTTATGCAGAGGTGAGTATCATTTTACATGTCAGAATGTATGTTTTTCAGCTTAGACATGGTTTCTGGAGTCATACTTCACTGCTCATGTTAAGTGAGTTGGAGGAAGAGGAGCAGGGAAAG
>NW_008673400.1:20418-36445 GCF_000695815.1 Acanthisitta chloris
GGACTGATGTCTGATGAAGTTCTGCTATTACTCCTTTTCTTGGGTGCTTTCACTGTCATCATATATGCAACTTTTTTTTCCCCTCATAAAGTATCTACTCAGTTTTGTAGATAAAGACATAAGTTGCGCAACAGTGTTATAAGATTGAGGACAACATGGCCAGTCCTCGCTCTTTCAGTTAGCCAAAATATTAATCCTGTCTGCTTTCTGCCACGTTCATCTCTTTGCTTGACCAACCCCATTTTTTTGCAACAGCCAGGGAATATATTTTATTGAGGATCTGTCTTGTGACATGGAATGGGAGTGATCACACTAGAAGTTCGTTGCTTTTACAGTGTATCCTCTCTCAACTTTTGACAAAGCATCTCACGCTTCTGCAGATTTTCTGTCTGATGCATCTTTGACTATGGGTCAAAGAGATGCTGTGCGTGTTGGATGGAGAGATGATGCAGGAAGCTGCCTCGGAGCTGTACTGGTCCTGTGCTTGGGAAAGGTTACTTGCATGTGATGGAGATCAGTAGCCTTCTTCCTGCTGGAAGTCAGAAGCTTCCTTGACAGTGTGGAATTGATCTGTTGTGGTCTTCGTGTAACTGTAGGTTCCTTGTGATGCACTACAGTATACTTGTTTACTTAAGTGGGATGCTTTTTGAAGTAATTTAGCAAAGAATGTTCATTAATGAAAATTACAAAAGCCCAAGGGTTTAGTAATATTTACTAGCAGAATGGAAACATATCTGGATTAGTTCTTAGCGTAGACATGTAAAAAGAACTTGTCTCCCAGGACAGGAAAGCTTGGATATCATCTTGAGAAGTCTCTGAAAACTTAAGTGATAGCTTGAATTACTTGCTAGGAAGTTTAGTAAATTCATGTTTTAAATGAGATAAAATCAAGTATTGTATGGAAAAAGATCGTATTTAGCAGTTCTACTGTTTTAAATATATTTAAAATTGGTTTGAGGGGTGCCTTATTTAAGTTATTCTAAGCAGTATTTGAACATAAAGACTATAGAAGAGAACTAAACAAATTCACATCTGAAACAGACATTGTGTTTGTGCTTTGAAATTTTTAATAGCCTGTATTCAAAATCTGACTCAGCTCTTAATAAAATTTAAGGGACAGCAGCTGACTCTTTATCCAGATTTGGGAGTAGTTAATATTTAAAATTTAGCTTGTTATGAATTTTCGTGGTAAGTAGAACATCTATCACTCATTTTGAAGAAAATGTGAAATGTTATTAGCCTAAATAGATTTTGTATTTTTTTTTAATCTCCCAAAAGCTCACTGGATGTAGTACTTTAATCAAAAACATATGGTAGTTTTTACGAGTGAATAGAAGAATAGGGATTTTGCTGCTAGAGTAATTGTATGGTAATAAAGTTTTGGGGGTTTTTTGGTTGTTTTTTTTGGTTTGTTTTTTTTCTCCTTGATCAGTATGTCCTGATACAAAAATAAAGTCAAACCTGTAAGG
The DNA here is from genome assembly GCF_000695815.1 of Acanthisitta chloris. Taxonomy (NCBI): domain Eukaryota; kingdom Metazoa; phylum Chordata; class Aves; order Passeriformes; family Acanthisittidae; genus Acanthisitta; species Acanthisitta chloris. The sequence continues at coordinate 21,888 of NW_008673400.1, forward strand.
ACAGCAGGGTGCAGTCTCCAGGGTCAGCAGTAACTTAGGAAAAGTATGCAAGGAGGTCAGAGATCAGTTTAGGGGCTCATTTATCAAGGGAATGAGCGAGGAGGGCTCCCTCAGCATTGGTTCACAAGTTGATTTAGAAACCAGGAGTGAAAACGGCAGGATGGAAAGTGCAGCTGAGATCTCTCAAGCGAGTACATTGATGGCACTGAATGCCTTTCTGGGTCATGGTCGTTTCACCAGCAAAGGGTTGGCTCCCCATTCCCCCCAGCAAAGGGAAGGGTGAAGGCCCCAGCTGGGGGGAGGAGGAGGAGGGCATGTGGCTCACGCCATTTCATTCACAAGCACAAGGATGGCAGAGGGCCCAGACTCTTCATAGAAGTCCTGCACAGCAGCTTTCAGTCTAAATTCATGCCACTGATTAGATGCAAAGTTTCTTTTCATTCATAGCAGCCAATTCGTTCCAGCGAGCAGAGAAACATAACATAAAGTATAGAAAACACAGCCAGTGATTGCCAATTTCTAGGCAGATTAAAACCTTTTTTCTGTAGCTGAAGTATGCTTATCATGTAGATTTCCCTCATCATGACTTGTTTTCAAAGTTAAACACAATAGCAGAGTGGGCTCTAGTAAGCATTTGGTATGCTTTGAAACTTTGCTGCCTAGCTAATTAATGTGATTTGAGTTTGAAGGATGGGCAGTGATGCTGTCGTTTCTGTAAAGAAAAACTCTATGGAGAGTTTAGAATAAAGCTGTAATGATCGGTGTGACTACAATCAGCTTTTTGTCAAGGTTTTTTAACCTTGAAAACTATCCATACCTGGTTTCACATGTAACGTTTTTGTGTCCATCTCTAATTAGAACTGTAAAATTTTTAATTTGTGGGCTGATTGTTTCCCCGCCACCCCAAGTTATGTTATGACTGAAAACAATTGGAAGATAAAACTGTTTCCAGTAAGGAAAAAGAGATCTGAGGGTAGCTGAAAAAACTGCAAGAGGCATTCCCACGTCCTAGCTATTAATGCTCTAAAGATTAAAGTCGTCTGTATGACTTAGAAAATGAATTTTCTTACTAGATTGTGTGAAGCAAATAATCCTCTCCTGTACTGTCATAACTTTGCTGGGTTTGATAGGTTGGCAGAGCTAGGACAGTGAGCAGCTCTTTTCCCTATTGTTACTTAGTGGCCAGGTAGCAGTCACTTCGGAAATGTTGTCTTTCTCTAGTTTTGTGGCTTGTTTTGCATGATCAGTGTAATATATATGGTCAGATTTTGGGTTAGTTTAGGCCTCAGTTGTTATGTAAAGTGAATTAAAGCCACAATAGATTAATTTTTATCTACAGAATGTGCCAGGACCATCCTGCTGACTGGTAGGTAAAGGGTTCTAAAACTTCCTCCAAACTGCACTCAGAAAGATTCAAGTAATGATAAAGTTATGGGTTTGGTTATTTAGAAAGTTAAATATTTCAAGGAATTAAAGATGATGATGAATTAGAATAAAGGATCTTAGTGATCTAAATTCACAGGATGAGCTAAGTACTGTCGTGCCCAATCGTTACTAGGTCTGACCAGAATAAAAGGGTGTTTGTTTGTTATTGCTGTCTGAGAACATTCTTCTTCCCCTCTATTGCACTAAGCTGTCTGCAGTTTCTTACCATGCTTAAAAATGGAAATAAGTCTTTGTAATTAAAATATTTGTGTAGTTGTTTTGTTTAGTCCTTGAACATACTCAGCTGTACTAAAGCACCATTGAGAGGTGGTATTTAAATATTTAGAAAAATGGACTTCCAAAAGCATATGAAAACAAACCAGTGCTTACAGGAGTGCCATGGATGATGATGATTATTAGAGTATTACTTCTGCATTATTTTTGAGTCATAAGAAGTGTTCTCATTGTTAGTGGGACCCAATTAAAAATAATTATGCTCTGGCATTTTCCTTTCTGATAAAATTTGGGCTGCAGTGATTCTCCATTATCTCCCTTGAAGTTTAGGATATGAATTGAATAGGAGGTTCTGGTTTTGGGTTTTTTTTTTTTTTTCAAGATGTGATGCATTAAAAATTTCTCAAATGTGTTAATACATTTGAAATACAGTGCATTATACCTCACATGCTGTGGGTCTTGAATTGAAGGTCAGAGATTTCAGGAACTATATACATTGACTTATGAAGCTCAGTATATGAATTCTTAATTGCCACAAAATCCAACAGACTGTTACAGAATGTCAGCATTTCTTCCATTTTCAAAGCATTAGGCTTCATAAACCCAGAATTGTTTGAGGATTTTTCCCCATTGTTTCATTAGACTTGGAGTATTATTTATTTTCTTTGTATCATTTCTGTATAGGTTGACAGCTGTAAATATGAAATATATGATGAAATTTGATGCAACTTTTTTTTTTCTAGTGATGCTTCAAAGGGTTGTAACTCATTCTTAGTGTTGCAGAGGTTACCTGGCTTTGTACCTTTAGATTGAGGAAAAGATTTTCTAGTTTCATACTTATAAAAGTTTTCAACCCCGAAATATTTTTTTTAGTGGACCACCCAAGAATTTGAGAGAGAGAATATATTCATTGTTCTTGATGATAACACTGTACTGTTTCATAAAAGGAATACTTTAATTCCCTAAACTTAGTTTCACTGCTTTTGTATGAAGCCTTGGGTTCTTTGAATATGGTCAAGAAAGTCTCTAAAGACAATGCTGTTGAAATTCAATGTGAATTAGAGATGAGATCCTTGTGTCAGACACTTCTAACAGGAAGACTTCCAGGTATATGTGCCTTATCTAAACAAAGCTGTTAACAACTGTCTCAGCACAGAGGTCACTTGCTCTACAGTTCATTAGGAGTGCTGTCTGATCTTCATGCTCTGCTCTTTGCAAGCACCAAACCTCAGTGGTCTGGGATACAAGCATCCCTGTAAGGGTATTTCCAGTCAAATGAGAACATCAAAACCCACAACTGTTTCTCCTACTTCACAGCACTATAAATACCTATGAAAACAGAGGAAAGGCTAAGAATGTTATAATACTTCGACATGCTGAAATTTTCTTTTGCTTCTACAAGGATTTATTTTTAAAAATCAAATGTGTAATTATACTGCAAATATTATACTTAGGTTATAATAAAAAGCCATTAAATTATAGACATCTATGAAAATATGTGGTGATGATATGCAGACACCCTTTTACTGTGTTCAGTTTTGGGTCCCTCACTTTAAAAAGGACATTGAGGTGCTGGAGTGAGTCCAGCGAGGGCAATAAAGCTCATAAGAGGTCTAGAAAACATGTCATGTGAGGAATGGCTGAGAGAATTGGATTTGTTTAGGCTTGAGAAGTGGCAGCTCAGGGGTGATCTCATGGCTCTCTACAACTCTTCTACAACCTGAAAGGGAGTTGTAGAGAGGTGGGGGATGGTCTCTTCTGGCATGCCTACAGTGAGAGGACTAGAGGGAATGGTCATAAACTGAGACACAGGAGGTTCAGATTAGAGGTTAGGAAAACTTTTTTCCTTGTTAGGCTGGTCAGGCATAGGAATAGGTTGCCCAGGGAGGTGGTGAAGGTGGTGAATCTCCCTGCTGCAAAAGGAATTCTACAATATGTAGAATTCTCACCTATTCTTACCTGGGATGTTGTCTGTAGGGTGAATAGATGTACTCTATTTTTCTTTAGTTTTTAAACTGTATTAAAGGAAGGAAAGCGTTTTACATCTCAGCTTCATTTGCTATTGCAATAGATTATTGTTTTCTGGCAACGTTGAGTCAGTTGTTCATCAGAAGAGTATAGGCTTCAACAGTAGTCCCAGAATGGCTTCTGACAGGTACTGTCTACTAAAAGGTGTATTTCACAGCCCTATTGATCCTTAATCCTCAAGATTAGGAATGGAAGGAGAGAAATTAAAGAAAATTAATATATCTTGTTAGATCAAATATGGTTCTTCAGGAAGAATTTCTTCACTGAAAGGGTGATTAAGCATTGGAATGGGCTCTCCAGGGAAGTGGTGGAGTCACCATCCTTGGAAGCGTTCAAGAGACAACTGAATGTAGAACTTAGTGCTGTGGTTTAGTTTACGTGTTGGTGTTCAGTCAAAGGTTGGGCTTGATGATCTTGGAGGTATTTTCCAACCTTAATGATTCTATGTTATAACTGGGAGAAAATCATTACTGTGATTACTTTCTTTTTTAGGTTTGCAGAGCACCTCTTTCTTGAACATCCGTGTGTTAAATGTGACCCACACTGGTCTAGTGTCTGTAGGACTTTGATCTGTAAATTCAGGAATGGCCCACGATTCTAGCCAGTGCTCCCACAGTTCTGTAGAAGCAGTTAACTGGTACTATGGTAAACATTCATGATTGTCTGACCATTTTTTTAACTATGGCTTTTTATTGTAACTTCTTGGTACTTACTAAAAAAAACCCCCAACCAATCAAAAAAACAACAAAAAACCCCAAACCATAATCTTTCCAACCTAATGATGTAAGAATTCTCATATCTCAAAACATTGCTTAGCAATCTCTTAATTTCTAAAGCAAAAAACTTCATGTAAAAATTCAGTTTAAAACCTCACAGAAGTATCTATTAGAGATCTGTGATACTTCATTTTTTGTGTATTTTATTCAGTTTAAAGGAAGAAAATTTGCAGTTGGTACTAAGTGGACTGACAAGTTTAGCAGTTCAGACTTGCTGCAAATTTTGTAAAAGAGAGCACGTACGTAGAAAATCGATCTAAGCAACTTAATTCTGATGCAAGAATGGACTTCTTCCTTAATGCAGGCACACTTAAACACGTTTAAAAAGAAGGTTTCAAAGCTGTATGCTTCTGAAAAACTTGGACATCAATGGAAATTCAATGTGTGCATCAGTTCTGAAACTATTTCCTAAAAAGTATTAATCTAGGATAGGAACAGTGCTGTCAAGTTTCTAGCCCTAAGTAAATTCTTGCGTCGTGGACATTATTATGAGTGTCTACCATGGTTATACTAAGCAGTGTGACTAACAGTCGTCATATGTTTTTTTGCTTTTTCATCTTTTCTGCAGGAGGAGAAAACAGTTCAGTGTTTTTTTCCAGGAGGGCTATGGGGTTGTTGTTGTTTTTTATGTTCACATACTGTTGTTGCTATGTTTTTGTTAAGGGAAGACAAAATCAAAGGAACGTGTTCCACACTTGAGGCGGAAGGTGGCTGAGACAGCCGTGTGCCTTATTTCCTGTGAGAACATCAGGAAATGTTTCTTGTATAGCCCTTGACTATGCCCTAAGTTGTTGGTTTTTTTCTTTTTAAAATGAATTCATGAGACAAGTACATGCAGAGACCTGCATGTAACCTAGGGAGTAGAAATGTCCATCATAACTATTATGCTGAAGTTTGATGATCTGTTACATCATCACAGCCCTATCTGTGTGATTTCTTGAAGCAGTATTAAAATTCTGTAGAGACAGTGAAGGGGTGTAATGTTTCCGTTGATTCTGCTGCAGAGCTGTGTCTGTGTTCTGCACTAGTTGGAGTTATTAGGCACTGAGGGCTTCATGCCAGAGTATATTTAGAGTTACATGGATCTGTTATGGGAATATGGGCCTTAATAAGTATTCCAGCTGAACATAAATCCACGTAAGTGGATTTAGTGATTACGTGGCTTTACTCCCCTCAGTTTTGATTGTCCTTCGTGGAAATTAAGCCTTTTAATTGTGCCTTTCCAGAACTCTGTTGCAAAGGAAGCCAGTCGATTTTATATATGTAGTTGTGCCTTGTTACAAATGTCTGGTAGCATCCCTTTTCCACTTGTAGCTTCTACAGCTACAATATGTAGAAAAAGTTACTGGGTGTTGCAAATCTTCAGGATTACTTTTTTTTTTTTTTGGCCACTGGAATTAGTATTTTTCTTTTAAGACATATCCTGGATAATGTTTAAAACTAAATCTAAAAATGCATATATTCTGCAAACGTCATTGACTAATATATGAAAGGAGATAGAAATACTAATTCTCTGATATTGCATCACAAGCACTGGGTGTGCTCTAGTGTGTCCTTGACATTGTTTCATCCCGGAGTTGGCTACCAGCCTCTTGCTTTTGAGGTCTCTGACCTAATGCCTCTTTGAGACGAGTGTTCTTGTTCTTCTGACATGAAAAAAAAAGGTTCAGTTCCTGCTTGCATCAGCACATCCTTATTGTTCTGGCTGCTTTCTCCAGCTTTTTTTTTTTTCTTCTCCTGTGAGTGAAGTTGAGTGAAACGGTTGTCAGGGTTTTGTTTTTGTAGAGCTTAGAAGAAAGTGTTGGACCTTGAAAGTTTGTACAGTCTGACTGCATTGTGGTGGTGGGGAAAAAAAGGCAGGAACATGCCAGTGATTGCAAGTTAAATTAATATACTCTATCAAGGATCACTCTATTTCCAGAATACTACATTAAATTACATGGAAAAGCAGTTCTCTGTGCATCCCAAATATCTAATTAACCAGCACTTCTATGAGCTTTTGAGACTTGAATCTGATATGTTTAGCATATGGTCCTATGGATAAGGGAAAAGGTAAAGTAAAATGTTGATGCTGGATTTTGCCTTGCAGACTTGACTGAAATTTCATGTTTGAAGAATATATTTCAATAAGAGTGTCTATCCTTTCTAAAAAAGAATGATCAGTATACTGAGTTAGCAAAATAGCTTGATCATGAAGTTCTAATCCAGTGGAAACCCAGCCAGATACTTGGAATCATGTAAGGGAATTTTAAAACATGTTATAAAATTATTGTAGCCATCCAAAACAAGTTTTATAAAAGCATTGCTGTTCAGCTCATGTGTGATGGAGTGCTGCAAGTGTCAATATCCTAACAAAATCCAGCACTGACATTTTAGTTTTTTGCTTAGAATCGCCCAGTGTAACATCATACAGATAACATACTTTAAATGGGCAACATAACATTTATTGAAAATGTGGCTGAATTCAGTTATTTTCACCTGAGGTTCTTGTGATCACATGAGATCTACAGGAGTAATACTCGACCATACAGATAGAATATGTCATTTGTTTGGAAGGCAAAACAAGGGAACAAACCTGTTATGTACAATGGCAATAGCGCTACAAAATCAAACCCCGGAGCAAAATATCATCTCAATTATGCATGTGTTGTAGTATAACCACAGGCAGCCACCAAACACCACATAGCCACTCACTCACTCCCCCACCAGCAGGATGGGAGAGAAAATCAGAAGGGTAAAAGCTAGAAAACTTGTGGGTTGAGATAAAGACAGTTTAATAGGGAATGCAAAAGCCACACACACAAGCAAAGCAAAACAAGGAATTAATTCACTGCTTGCCATGGACAGGCAGGTGTTCACTTATCTCTAGGAGAGCAGGGCCCATCACACATAGTGGTTACGTGGGAAGACAAATGCCATCACTCCAAACAGTCCCACCCCTGCCTCTTCCTCCTTCTTTCTCCCACTTTATATACTGAGCATGATGTCATATGGTATGGAATATCCCTTTGGTCAGTTTGGGTCACCTGTCCCAGCTGTGTCTCCTCCCAGTCTCCCATGCACCCCTAACTTACTTGCCAGAGTGGCAGTAAGGAAAGCATAAAAGGCCTTGGCTCTGTGTGAGACTGCCCAGCAATACCAAAAACATCTCTACATTATCAACCCTGTGTTCAGCACAAATCCAAAACATAGACCTGTGCTAGCCACTGTGAAGAAAGCTCATCCTAACCCAGCCCAAACCAGCACAGCATCATTATGTCATATCCTGACTAGTTTCACCTGTAGGGCCTCCTCATGTGAGACAGTGCATTTGTCATCTGTGTAGTCTGACACTTTAGCCTCCATGCAGAGTGGCTTTAGCCAGTGATACTTTACTCCCCTTTTTAACAAATGTGGTGTTTTGGGCTTTGTAACAGAGGCTATTACATTAATGTCTCATCTATCAGCCTGTGCCCTGCCCCCTTTTTACTGCTTCCTTCTTTGGAAAGCTGATTCAAACTGATTAATGAAAAAAGTCTTTATATGTTATATAGAGATAAAGGAATTCTAAAGAAAGTACTTAATGATTATTATTTCTTGGATTTAAGTATCTGACTAGGCAGGAAGTTCACTCTGGGCTTTGGCAGCCTTAGTAATTGTTACCCAGATATTTGTCTTTCTGGCATGTCCCAGGTCACTTTTAAATTGCTAGAAATCCATTGTTATTTTATACTTAGAATGCATTGATTTTATTTACCATGGTAGTGAATCTGATAACAGTCAATATATCTGACTTGGTATCAGTTTCTGTGAGTGTGAAGGCTGATAACAAAGCACTTTGCAGTGGTAGTCCTGTATGCATACTCTCAGGCATGGTGAAAAGTCAGCTTTTAGCAAAATCTGATTCAAATCATTTATAAAGTGGTACACAAAATCTGTCAATGCAGGATAAACATTGCAAGCTAAAAACAGTCTTTTCAAAGTCAATTTTTCACCAAAATCAGTCACTAGGCATATAGTCCTTTTCTGAGAGCAAGACTTGGTTCATGGAAGTAAGGAAAAAGCAGACAAGTATAGGTCCTCCTGCCTGCCAAAGTTATTCCAATTTTGCACTCACTTCAGCTAGAGGCAAACAGTAAATCTGGGGATGTTTTCCTGTGGTCAAAAATTAATCCATTGGCATTCATGAGGATTGCAAAGCACATACGTAGTCTAAACATAGGAGCTGGGAGGATTGTGTCTACTTGGCTTGTCTTTAGTGCCCAGGAATCTCAGAAACTAGAAACATTAGACCTTCGTGCAGATTGTGACCTTCGTGGAAATTGTGAGACTGAATGGGCTGAAGGAATTGCTGATAAGTTTTCTTCTGGAGCAAGAAAGGGGCTTCTCACGAAAAAAGAGAATCTCAGGAGCTTTCACACGAACACTACACCCACTGGTCCAGTACTGTGGGTCAAATAGACTCCATTACTGTATTTGAATTGCACGAATTCTACTGCCTAATCTAAAAAAGGTTTAAATAGCCCATGGCTCAGCAACCTGGCTATCTATGAATTACTAGGAGCACCCTTCTCAAAAACAGTACTAGGTACTGACTTCCCAGTGGATACAGAAAAGGTTTTGGGCTTTAGGAAGCCAAATTTGCCTGTCCTGTGCTATATTGTATGATCCCATGGAAAACCAGTGGTCTGCTTGGTTGTTAAAAAGGAGGCTGTGGAACACAAGACAGGAACTTTTAAGAGGTAGATCTAGATCATGAAATTCATGGTGAAAACTGGAAAAAGTGCTCTCTTAGAAGTTAAGAGCAGAGCTTTGCCTGAGTTGCTCCATAATGTAGGACATGAACAGAAAAGGGCAAATACAATAAGCAAGCAGGTCCTTCTTTTATTTTTCTCCTTCGTGTTGAGGGGAAGGGAAGCATGCATTCATTTCCAATAAATGCTGAACACTTCATGAAGAAGAGAGATTAGTTTTATTGTTTGTTCTCAGATGATTCCCTGATATGGTAGTCTGGGAGGACAATGTAAGAATCTGATTATGTAGGAGCAGAAGGTTTGTATCTATTGACAACTTTGTTTGTTCCTTAGTTTGAGAAATTTCCAGACCTTTGCATGCTGCTTAAAGTAGCTGTTGGGATGGATGCCAGACTGACAACACTGCACTGAGACTTGTGCAAGGTACATTCAGAAACCCTTCTGGTTTCGCAGCGTGCTGTAATACAGAACTCTGCTACTGGAAGTTTTCATGTGCAGAAGAAATTAAATAAAAAGAAGCTGTCTGTGCAATTATAGTATACTTGCCCATTTGCTGAGTGGGAGCATGTTATGAAATGTGTCCGAATCGATGTCCAATTTGGGAAGAGAAAATAAAAATGCAGATTATTGTGGGGTATTTGCAGAATGACTTAGCCCTACTTTTGAACATAATTTGTTATATAGGTAAATATTTGTGTAAAGCTGTGTCACTCACTGTTACATGTTTACATATGGACTGTGTGATAGACAGAGTATGTACTTCTAGTTGACTTCTCTGATCCTTTTCATCCTTTAGCCCTTGAAAAAAGGCCCATGTCCAAGGCTCCTTTCTGTCTGAAAATGTGGAGTACAGTGCTCGATAATACCACATGACCAGGAAAAGTCTTTTGCCCATTAAATCCTCCACATACTCCTTGCATTGGCCTTGCAAAGCTTGTTGATGTGTTGAGCTGCTTGGGCATAGCTCAGCCAAGAGCAGCTCTAGCTTCACTGGGAATTTTGTTCAGTTTGGCTCACCTTTTCTGCACGTGGAGGCTTTTTTTTTAACGTCAGGCTTATTTATTTGACCATGATCTGGTTGCTCTAAATCTTGCTTATTTTCAAGCACTTACTCTGGTCCAGAAGGACTCAGTAGTGTTAGGGTCTCCACCCTGCTTTGTTTCTTAGGTGAACTCTAATTTTTCAAAATAGACAGGAAATCGTGCCCTTTTCCTTTGGTCCAGTTCTTTCGATGACAGTGAAAAAGAAGTGTCCTTGCTCTCTAAAAGGATAGTTGAAAAACAATATCTGGATGTCACCCATCCCTTGAGAAAATGAGACAAGCCTTATGGTTCTTGCAGAAGGGATCCTGTGTCTGTGAGCTACTTGGAGCTCTTTGCATCTGGAAATTTCCACCCTTGTATGTGACAGTTCATGGCACTAAAGCCTTGTTATATTGTCCTTAATACTGCATGAAGGCATCTTTTGAAGGCTTTTCCCTTACAATGAATGTTGTATTTCTCTTTTATATGTGAACAAGATGCCTGTCCTCTCAGGGATTGAAAGGATAGTGTGCAGTATTTGCTGTGTTATCAAACTTAATTCTGCTCAGTCATATTAGTCCTGGATGCTGAGTTTTATTGCACAGAGAGTAGAATGTGATGTGTGATTATTGTGCTCTGTAGGTAATGACTGAGACTACAAAGCAAAGAAGAAAATGTTCCCTAATACCAAATCAGTTTTTCTCTCATGCTAATGTTTGAACTCAAGTTGTTTAGCTAATTTATCAATAATAAAGAGAGCTCAGTTTTCTGTGATGACTAGCGTGTCTCAAAAGCTGCTACTTTGAGTTGGTCATTGGGAGAAGGCTTATAGAATCACTGATAAGATTTAAGTTTTTCTTCATTCCTTGTGTGGTAGAGACAATCCCATTATCCCAGAAGTAGAACAGATTTTTCAGAAAACAATTTAAATGATAGAAAAATATTAGTTATGTAGTGAGTAGTATCCCATGTTGGCCATCAAAGAGTTATTCTTGTTGCAGAAATTATGGTGACAATATTAGGGCTGACAGTGTATTGTGTATTTGTACCATTCTTCTCCACATTTGTTGCTGGCAATTTTGGTGAAGTAGTGTATTAATGGAAAGGAAATTCCATAACAATAATGCTAAAAATAGGATTAAAATGTATCATAACATTCAGCAAATAAGAGGTCTAACTGTAAACATTAAATCTTTTTGTTTGTGGGAACCACGGTGATTTTGTCTTTAAATGGCAATGTGTCAGACTAACATCCTGTTACCTGAATGTTTGCACTGGGTTTGGTCAGTAAATGTCCAGTATATTCAGGATGCTTTTAGACATAGGTGCATTTTTGTTACCCCTCTCTAGCCAAATGAGCCCCAGTTTTGCTTTTTCCTTCAGACTTGAGGGAAGATAGGAAGCTGTTTCTGCCCTATAACACGAAGCATATGGGCTGGGCAAGTGTTTGGGAGTACAGGCAGTGAGATTCCAGTGCATTTGCCTTGTTTGGAGGACATGAGTGGAAGGAACAGGGACATGATATCAAAACAAGACAAACCAAATTATAGCCAGCAAACAGGATGATAAACTTCCTGGAAGCTTTTAGTTTACTGCTCAAGTTGATGTAATGGTAAGTCAGTTTGTGCAATTTTTTGTGCTCTTCTTTTTAACAAGAACAACAAATTCAACAATGCATACTACTGTGTTGCCATTTAGTTATTGGAATTTGTTTTCTGACAAACATAGCTCTTTGTTTTAGTTGTATATTTTATTCTTTTAGTTAGTTGCAGTCCATACCAAACTTGAGAACTCAAGACTGCCACTTAGTTCCATAATTCAGTGAAAGATATTTTAAGGATGTGGGCTGCTGCTATGTAATTGGCTATACTATTTTAGGATGGAAGGTTAAGGTCAAATCTCTTGGGAATGATGGTTTTGTTTATCTATAGAGATAGCATCCATTCTGTAAATCATTGCACTGCAGTCTTCACAGTAGAAGAGGCTAGAAAAATATTTTGAAATGAAACTCCGTCTCTTCATAAAAAAAAAAAAAAAAAAGCCTGTGGAAAGTTTCTAACTCTCTGGATTTAGCAACTTTCCTCTGTACTTATCCTGGTTTCTTTCACATGCTGCTGGAAAAAATCAAAGTTTAGCAATTAGTAATTTTTAACAAGCAGTTTGGGGTAGTAAGATTAAGCCTTAAAGACCAAGCAATCTGCTTTTTCTTTTTTTTTTCTCCTGACAGAATTTCAGTCTGTTAGTGTAGTGTCTGCTTCATTTGCGTGTATGAAGTATAAATTCTTTTTCTGGGCTTGTGCTTCCCAATTTAAAGTGAACCCATATTCCTGCAAGTTTTTCTTTTTTTTTCCCTTAGTTTTTGGTATTATTGTGAATACTGCATGTCTGGAATAATGTTCATAGAAAACATCTTGCCCTGACCTCACTTCCTCACTTGCCTCCCTCCCACTGGTCCTTCCTACAGGCAGGATCTAAGGCAAGAAAGAAGATGAAGAGGTTTCTGTCTGGATCGTGTATGGACAGAAGACTTTCAAACTTGATCTTGGTGTCAGCTCTCTTCCTAAAGCTGCTCCATAGCCACGTTTCTGCTCCCGAAACTATCTTGCCTACATTTTCAATCAGCATTTCATAGTCAAGAAATGAATCTGTGGTCACAGTAGCTTTTATTATTGCCAAGCCCATGAGCCTGTGCATGGCTCACTGTCTGCAACTGGTTTGCCCAGGTATGGCAGACTGCAGTGGTCTATTATGGACACAAGGAAAACTTGCAAAGGCATCATTTCCTCATTCAGAGGAAGGACTGCAGGATCCAAGACTACTTGAAAATGCTAGAAAACAATACTTGGTATTTATTTATGGCTTCTTGATTTCCTGGTCCCACTAACATCATTGTTCTCTCGCGTTGTTCTTAGAAATCTGGTATCTGGAGTTCTGAATGATTTAGAAAATTATTTTCTTACTTTGGAGAACAGGAACTGAAAGTATGTTCCTTACAGCGAATTCATGAATGAAGTAAAAATTAATAATAAAACAAATGTTCCATATCCTTGTGTAACCTTATGTGGAAAGACTCAGTGAGATTTCAGTCTGTGGAGTCAACGTGGGTGTCTTGGTAAGCAGCAGTATGTCCTGGTACGAGCAGTATTCAGTGCTGTTAAACTCTCTTTGAGTATTAACAGATGGCAGTTGCCACCAACGTGCTCTGCTTGTGCTTGTCTGCAGTTATGGTGCAGGTGGTTTGGTGAGGAGAGTGATTGGCAGGATGCTGTGATAGCTGAATGTTCTCCTTTTTTTAATTTAAGTAGTGGTCCTACAGACTGTCTCTGCAGACTGATTGGGAGTGACAGTTTCCTTATACTATTTTTTCCAAATTTAATATCTAAAAAAATCCCCAATCCTTTCTGCTTCAACTGGAGAATGGTTCAAAGCTTTTGATTACAACCTGAAAGAGGAAAAGGTAATAATCATCTCTCTAATCTTGAGGTCGCAGCATTCAAATAAAAATTTCATTAAGAAGGCAAAGAAATTGGTACTGTAATCAGGTTTTGTCTTCTGTTCTGTTATAGAAGTGAATGAAAGGGGCAAGAAGGGCCATATAGTCTTTGTGCTCCTGAAGAACAACACGTGCTTCACAGATGGTGCAGTGAAGTTGTGCAATAATGCTGGGAACTCATCAAGCCAAAGACAGGCCAGAGACCTACATAAGACAAAAGGCCAAAAAAAGGTCTGTGCTTGAATAGAAAAAGGAGAAAAGAAAGGACCAGTGAGAGAAGGATAGCCTCTGAGGGTGTGAGGGGTTATTTCTCCCCAGCATGCATGCAGAGTCCAGGTGCTGTACCTCGGGAATTATTTGACACTAAAGCAATCCAGCTAATAGGGATACTTTCAAATGATGTGGTGTTATTCCTCTGGCTCTATTCTGGATGTCAAGATGCTCCATTTTTCTCAAATCATGTACTTGGTGATCACTGTATTCTTAAAGAAACAAAACCTCTTTGATGGATAGGAACAGAGATTCGCATGTAAATATCCTGTGGTATAATTAATGATCAGCAGATATATAGCACCTACAGGATGGGCATGACATCAGAGCCAGCCAGCATGGGTTTAGGAGGGGCAGGTTCTGTCTGACCAATCTGATCTTTTATGATCAGGTGACCCACCTGGTGGATGAGGGGAAGGCTGTGGATGTATTACTCATTCCCTGACTTAACAAATTATTAAGAATCATAGAATCATAGACTTTGCTGGGTTCAGAACTGGCTGGATGGCCCAGAGAGTGGTGGTGAACGGTGCCACATCCAGTTGGCGGACCGTCACTAGTGGTGTTCCCCAGGGGT
>NW_008673401.1:0-42187 GCF_000695815.1 Acanthisitta chloris
CGGCCGGGGCCGCTCGGGCAGGAAGGAGGAAGCGGCGCTGCCCTGTCCCCGCTCACCGCCCCGCGGCCTCTGTCTCCTCCCCAGGGCCTCCCCGATGAGTTAAAATGGTGCTGAGGCTCGAGGGGGGCTGGGAAAAAGTCGCTGCTTGTGGGGAAGAGGTTCCTCTGCCTGTCGGAGGAGGAGGACCGGACGTGGGACGCCAGCCGCATCTCGGAATGGCCCTGGAAGTCGGGCAGGATCCGGGCGGTGTCACACACGGACATATCCAAACCGGACCTGAAGGTAGCCCGAGGTTTCGGAGCGCGGCGCGGGGGTGTGTGTGTACACGTGTGTGCACACGCTGCCGCTGGGGCAGGGAGGTCTCCTTGGGCCGCTTGATGTGCTTGGGAACGTGCGCCTCTGCCAAAGTCCCCAAGGATTCTAATGCCCGAAACTACCTCAGACTAATTACAAATGTAATTTCTTTCATCAGCCTTTTGAAAACCAAGTTTTTATCACACCCACCCTGCCTAGGTTTTGTTTCTGTATGTTTCCTAAGTGTGATTTAAGGTCTTGCCAGTTGTGAACGTTTTTTGCCCCCAGAGACGAAACCAAAGCCCTCTAGTGATGTTGACATCGGTGACTTATCTTTCTTGTACTTTGGAGTAGTTGGTCACGACCAAGTACTTGTGTTCTGAAAGATGTGCCAAACTCATGTCTGGTGTTGGAGGTTTTGCAGACTCGTTTTGCATGGTGACCACTTCTAATTAGTGATTCCCAACAGGATATTTAAACATGTGGCCAGTTATTGCAAGCATAGTGTAATTTGTGAGCTGTATGTTTTGGGTGGAAGTCAAGCAATGTTCATAGTATGACTGAAGCTCTTACAGGGTTTATGTGGTAACTGCAGTCAGTAAAAGTATTCAGCCATGTCTGGGCACTTACTGGAGTATACAGTGAGTATATAGTGGACGCTTACTAAGGACAAAACTCCATCGTAGCAATGGCACCTTGTACATCATCCAGTTGTTTCTCCAAGGGACTTTGGTGGCAGCTGTTCTGTGACAGCAAGAACAGACCATCTTTCCATTTAAACTGCTTCCTTGCTTCGTTTTTTAATAGGAAGAAGTTTGTGACCTTTGGTGAACTGAAGAAACATCTGTTCCTTGTCAAACAAAAAGGAACTGTAGGTGTTTCTAACTCCGTCTTGAAAGTATAAACTTCGTTGGAGTTGAGGGCTGAGCTTGTTGGATCGGCGGCAGGGGTGGAGCTTTGCCCATCTTTGGGCGTGGGGCTGTGCCCGGCCCGGGCTTGGAGCGAGGAGGACGTCGTTAGTGCAGAAAGCTCTGCTTAAGGACCTTCTCTGCAGAAAGGAGAAGGAGCAGGTGTTGTTGGAGACTCGATTGTGAGCCTTGTAGCTGCTTACGGTCCTGTCAGAAGCGATTGGCTTGATGTGTTCTGCAGGGAAAGTGTTGAAGTGGCAGAGTAGACAATCGAGGTGTGGAGAGCTTTGTACCAAAGCATGTGCCATGTCCTTTCCTCTCTTACGCCTTGGTGGAAGCATAATGTATGGTTGTACCCGAAATGGTAATGGTTTGAGGCAGGGGAAAAAGTCTCTGAAGGGTAGATATATTTAATCTTTCAGATGTTGTTTTGTGTAGGACTGTCAACTACTTCTGAAATTTTCTCAGCTGTGTTTTCTTGTTTGTTCAGTCTTGATGCTATAGACAAATCAAGCCATTCTGGTTCTGGTACTTGTTATTTGCTTATCTCTTTCATTGTTTCTGTGCACTTCAAAATGAGTAAGTTTGTTTCTGTGCCCATTAGTTCTGGCTGTGGTAATGCTGCTCTGTGCATGTTTTCACTTGCCTTTCCCCTGGGAGGGAAGAGAAACACCAGGAAGTGTTTCTGCAATTCACTCAGTTGAGATTTCTCTGCTGTGAGTTAAATGTGTTTAGACTGGCTTGTTGTGTTCTATGGGAAGAGGGAATGACTTTTCTCAGAGTAGACTCCTCTACCAAGATATTCCAGTTCCTGCATTCAGGCAAAGTTGTACTTGTGATCTTTCCTAGTCCTTTCCTGATCTCCCCCTGTTGTCTATGAAATAAAAATAATGCTATCTCAAAGATACTGGTCAAGCCACCATATTTCTGCCATGAAAGGACAGTTGTTTTCCATTTGGGAAGTTTGTGTAGATGCTTCTGAGATTTGTAAGGACGAATGGCAGTTAAAATTACCTTCTTTGCATTATACAATTTGATCGTCTTTACTGCCCTACTGTCATTTGTGCTTTCAGAAAACTGCCTGGAGTTGTTATTTGGGTCTGTAATTCTTAAAGGATTTCTGGAAAAACCAACTAGTTTATTCAAGTACTCTAGAGGCTGTGGAAAATCCTTGTGCCACTGCTGTGTGCAAATCTTTAGGTCTAGGGTTTTTTTGTGTATGTATGTGTGGTTTTTTCCCTGCTTGTAAACACTGTTGACAGTGTTAATACTTTCTGAGATGGGAAGTTGTAAATTTAAATGGGAATATTAACGTTTTATGTGACAGTAATGATGATAAACCAGTTAACATTGATCACTTATAAAATACCAGGTCTGCCTGGGATTCTTTAGTGGTGGCTTCATTGTGAGACAGAAAGGCAATAATCAGGCTGGTGTTACAATTATTTATAATGACTTTTTTAGATTTATTTTTGTTTGTTTATCCTTTTCCATGCTGTATGTGTCTGAATTTTATGGTTAGTCACTCCTTCACTTTGTTTGCTTTCTGTAGATCTGTGTAGAATTTGATGATGAGTCATGGGAAAAACGAAGATGGGTAGAAGTCTACAGCCATACAATGATAGCATTCCTGGTGGAGCAAAAACTGGTGCTGGCTGAAAGAAAATCCCAGTCCATGCCTCCTGTCCAGTGGCCTGCCATGGCAAGTACACTCTTGGCTCAGCTCACTTGGGTACTGCAGTTGCATCTTCTGGGGACAGTGTTGTCACAAGTGAATTTTTCAAGCACAGCCTCAGTCTTGTGTCATGTGAAGGGAGACTAAATGTCTTTGTGCACCTCGAGCTAGGCAGAGCTTGTCAGCATTTGGAGTTGGTTTGTTGTGCTTCTGGACACAAGAAAGTATTTTTGTGACTGTGCTTCTCTCCCAGACCACTATTCTGTACAATGTTAATTCCTTCTCCCTCTAGTCTCATGGGTTTTTCCTTCCTTCATGAAACTGCAGTTAAGAATAGAGAGAAAGTGTAAATAATAGGTTTCCAAGGATAGTCTCTGAATTTTAAATTCTTGTGTGACTCTGCCTCAAGTACTGTTAATTCTACAGTGATTCTTGATCCTGGGACAAAAATAGTTCAAATGACTCCTTTGTGATGTCTGCCTGGCACAGATGATTGGTGAGGTCTGGGTTTTGTGCATACAAAAACCTGAGGTCCACGGTATGAGGCAGAGAGCTAAGATTTCTGTAACTGCCATGCATGGCTGGATAGGCAAATTAGCCAGGAGGGGGGAGCAGGGAACACTTGTTAATGCATGCAGCCAGTGTACTTGTGCTTGGCTACTTTGAATATTACTGCTCATAAAAATAGTTGTGAGATAAATGAAGGTGTAAATATGTAAACTTGCTGAACATGAACTATTCTGAAGCTGCAGTCCATGTTTTAATACTCTTAACTTTGCTGGGTATAAAGTATGCAATGTAGTTCATATTGCTGCACCTCAGCTGGGGTTTTTCTTAAACAAAGCTAATCTAAGCAGATGCTTGTTGGAAGTAGGGCTAAATAGGATGGGAGAGGAAGTGTGGAAAGATGAATCCTTAATTTTATTTCCTGAGTTGTGCATTAATATCAGCAGTTTTGCTAGTAGATTTTACTGATAGAATGTTCTGAAAACCTGCTTATTTCAAGTTAACTGTTGTCCCTTTTCAAGTATCTGAACCTTTCTTACCAGATGGTTGTCTTCAATTTAAGCCTAAGGTTTTCCTCTTGGTGTTTGATGTGTCAGTCAGTTCATGCAGTGTACCTGTTCCAAAGCTGACTGAGCAGAGGAATGATAGATGAAGTGAAGCACAGTGCTGGAGCTTGCCTTGGCAAAAGAGACTTTTTCTTCCTTTAACACCATACAGGGAAGGAAAGAAGAGGTCACAAAAGAGATGTGGATTAATTTATTTACAACTTGATCACAATTTGTTGATTCAGATGTATGGGATAATGTTTCTGACAAATGGAGTAGCTTTGCAGAACTCTTGTAATGCCCAGTTGCTCCTGGAGAGACTCTTGTGCCTTCTGAGGTGATCTGCTCCTTTGCCAGTGCTGTCTTAACTGAGGTGAAGACAAGAAAGGGGGAGAAGGTTGTTTTTGATCAGTCCTTCGAAAACTTGAACATAAGCTGCCAGAATGATTTTCGTTTTTTTCTTCCAAAGGGAGCACAAATATACCTTATTCTTGGTACTTCTGTTGTTCCAGGCTCCTGATATCTGTCTAACCACCCACTCAGAGCTGTTACTGCAGGGCTAGCCAAAATTTAACTTTGAACATATTAGGTGGTGTTGAGAAGCTTTTAAAGTAAACTTTTATTTCTCATCTGTGCTTAAAGCCTTTGGTATACCTGGCCACCACTTGATCACTGCACAACAGCTCTGAGGCTATCCCAAAGCCTAAACTAAGGCTTCAGTATATCATCAGTGCTGCATGAGCTTTGAGAACTTCAGTGTAAACCACACCAAAGGCCTTCATGGGTTTGCTAGTTATTCCCTCGATCTACCATAAGGAGGATTCTTAGTGACATATACACAATTGGAATTCTTACTAGTAAATTCTTCATGTTGAGATGAGTAACAGCCATTAACTAATCAATGACAGCCACTTGCACTGAATTCCTAGCTCAAATTGAAATTCATTTCAAGTGTAGTCCAGTAACTCCTTTGTTAGGTAAGTACTAGAAGTTTTGTTAGAAACCTGCTTTGTTTTTTCAAGAATTACATGTAGATGTGGTAGCTTGTCTTTTGAAATGCAAATGATGAATGATGAGGTCTTCTTGCTCTGTTTCTAAGCATGTGTTTATCACTTTTCTAGACTTACAAATCCTTAGTCGACAAGGCTGGTATGGGATCACTGGTTTCTGTGCGCTATCTTGGTGAAGAGAGATGTGTTTTTCTTTCTAAAGACCTTTTGACTCCCATCCAGGTAACCTTTCATGGTGTTGTAAAAGATCAAAGATAAATATCTTATCTTGGTGTTTAAGATATGTCAAGTTAATGTGTTCTCAGTGCAAACTTCAGATGGGTGAAAACTTGGGAGTAGGTGTTCATTGCCATAACTCACAGATAGCAGTTCTGGATGTAATGTGTTTGTTGATTTAAAAACCTGAAGCTGATCCAGGACACAGTCACTTAGAAGAGCTGAGCTGGGTGAGGAGTGTGCTAGGACAGTTATTCAGCTCAGGTGACAGCAATGGCATCGTGTTGATTGTAGGGGTAAGCTGGAATAGTTTCCCTTTGCCCTTGGGAGCATGAATGTCATTACTATGAAAGGAGTTGCAAGAATGTCTGGAATAACATCACTGCTAATCCCAAACAAATGAGGAACTGTGGAAATGTAAATGAAATGCTGAATTACAGTCTCTTTACTGAGCAGCAGGAGGAAAGTTTTTTACTGAAAACTAGGTACAGATGAAGACTGTCCCTGGTGACTCACTGGTCAGGTGTTTTGAAGAATGGTATTTGCTAATGGACCTTTGCAGGAAACTACTCAAGCCCTCTAAGTAGTCTGGGAAAAAAAAAGAGTAATAGATGTCCCATGTTGAGACTGCCAGTAGTGCCATCATTAGTGTTCTTTGATATGTTAACAGTCAGCAAATACACAAGTCTGCTGGAGAAACTAACAAAAGAATCACTAAAAGCTAAATTGGAGTTGTGGATGGTTGTCTTGCCTGTGTTGGCTCAACAACAGAGTAGAGATTTCTTTATGTAGAAGCCTTATCCCCACACTGCAGTGGAAAAGATTGCTTTACTGGCATCTTGAATAGCAGCAGTTTATTCAATTCCAGCTCTTCAGTCTTCTGCTCTTACAGATACCAGAGCAGTGCCTGGGACAAAAAAACCCAACTCACCCCAAAACCTTGTCTTATTAGCACTCTCTGAGCCTTGGGTAAAAACTTGCTCTGACATTTCCAGAATCAATTCTAATTCAAGAATTGAACAAGCAGCTTGTTGTAGATAACAGCAGATGATAAAAACTTATAATACAAATGCATGATGCTGAACAATTGTGAATGATTTAGGTGTAGCTGATGTTTTCATTCATCTGAACATTTTATAATGGTGTCTTGAGAGGGACTGGATCCTGGTATTGTCATCATCAGTAGAAACGAAGTATTTGCATTTCCATGTGCTCAGGACTGATAAGCTGCTGCTTCTGAGAACTTAAAATCCTAAGTTAAAAAATGAATGATTTGATTAAACTTAGTGCTCATTAGCAATGTAGTGAAACAAAGCTGGAGATGGGTTTCAAAGCAGTATTAAAGTGGACATTTCAGTCTGGCTTAGCAGGTGGTCGATGCAAATTAGTGGTAAAAAAGTGATATCTGCCTGAAATACAACATCCCAGGAACTGAAGGAACACAGTAGCAAGAAACCTGTTGGACTTGTAGGAATTACTACCAGCTTGTTTCTAAATATTATGGGGTTTTGTTAGTCAAACTTTGTCCTTAATACAAACCTCTGTTCTTTTTCTTTTCGTAAATAGGATATGGATAGTTCAAGGCTCTCCCTCAAGGATGATCAAAATGTAAATGAAGAAATTCAGGCTTTGGTTAAGAAACACCTAGATGAAACACGCTTGGTCCAAGGTACAAACATGCTCTGGAGCAGAAAACTGGTAGTAGATACTCGAGTCCAAAGGGAAATCCTTGCAGTGATGGTTAATTAATTGGTAATCTGTTCTAGGGGATAAAAGCTTTTTTGAAATACTGATCCTGCATTCACAGCAGTGAATGCAAAATGTGAAGGACCATAGAGACTTAAGTTTCTGATATTTCCTTTGTAAGAGTATTTAATTTAGGCACATAGGGATGTGGAAGAAAAACTTGTGAGATTTGTGAAAGACATCAAACATGTATCAATTCTCACTGAAATTATTTGAAGTTGTTTATTGTTTCAAGTAACTTGGTTTTTTTTTTTTTTTCAGTTTGCTGCTTGTTTATGAACACTTCCTAAGTTTTGTATAGAGACTTTTTTTTAGTCAAGTTAAAATTGTTATTTTTGTGTTTGGCAGCTTCAGATTCTTAATTCCTGGGTTCATACAGGTGTGTTTGTAGCCATGTGCTTGCATGTGCCAGGAATGTCTTACCTTTATGGAAAGATAAACATTGCAGCTTAGAGTTGTCATTTGCGATACTGTAACAAGAGGAAAAAGTCACATCTAATCATTGAATCTTCATTTCCATGGCCACTGATCACCCTCACTGTCTGAAATCTGGAGATCAGTCTGGCTTGTGCTTCCACAAAACTTATGGAACTATTCCAGGGAAGAAATAGCTGGAACATAGTTTTTATCATTTTTTCTAGTTCTATGGAGGTTGTGTCAAGGTTCTCAGTTTGTTTTGCTTTATTACATCCTGAATGCAGTACTTTTGCTACTGTGATGGTCTTCATGCCTCCTTAAGCTCTTTTTTTCCTGTTTTTTTAAGGTGGAAAAAACATAATTGGTTCAAAAATTAGAATTTATAGCCTGGATCCATCCACTCAGTGGTTCACAGCAGTTGTTGTCAATGGTAATCCAGCTACAAGAACTCTGGAAGTCAACTGTCAGGAGGTAGGAACCAGTGGCTGTGGGTTTACAAATGGATATGGGTAATGGGCAAGAACTTGTGTTTATGTTCTCACCAACACCATTTTTAATTCAGTCTTTATTGTAATCTTAAAACATGGGGATTGGTGTAGTGCAGAACAATTTATTACCCCAAAGTGTTTCTACATGCTGCTGGTAGATTATTAAATAACAAATACCCTTCTGTGCAAAATGAGGGAGACTTGGAAGAATGAAGCAAACATGATCCTGCTTTGTTTGCTCTTTGTGCAGCGTGGACAGTGCTCTGAAACACCAGTTTGTGTGTGTTCTTGTGCAGAAATACTGTCACATGGTGTATTGTTAAAGTCAGCTAGGTATGCAGAGAACCTGCAAGTTAAGTGTCTAAACTTAGTCTGTAAGTCAACATCTAAGATTAATATATTTTTTCTGTAAAACCTGAAACTTTGATGTCTCTAAATGGCTGCTCCCTTGTTTTTGTTCCTTTCCAAGATTCCAGCTCTAAAAACTCTTGATCCGGAGTTAATTCATGTTGAAATCATATATGACAACAATGGAAAGTGTGGTAAGACACATTACTGTTTGTCCTTCAAGCACTAAGGTAGTATATTTGTGATAGAGACTTACTCTTGATCAGCTTCTCTTCCAGATAAATCAAAAAGAATTGGGGGTGTGAAAAGGAAGTCACCTGAGAACACTGGAGGTGTTGATGCAAAATACACAAAGTCTTCTCCTGAGGTAACGTCTTGCTTGTTATATATGACTGTTATGTAATGGTTATGTCATTTCTCCAAACATCTTAAGTAAGGATTAGATTGGAAAGTGGAATAACAAATATAATCCCTTGGAGGGTGTGTTCTTTGGAACCTGTCTGGGCGTGAGTAGAACATCTTTGTGTTACTCAGAGAAAAACTTACTGAGCCTTGAAGATTGGTGGTTTATTGTTTTGTTGGTTTTTTTTAAAAATTGTTCTTTTTGCCTCTTCCTTCTGCTTAGGAGTTATCCTGCCTGGTCATGTACTCTGTAGTGGGAGAAAATGCATAGCAGCTCTCAAGTTTATAACCCTTGCTCTTCACGTTCCATCTTTAACTATTTTGTACTTGAACCCAAAACCTTCAGCTGCACTTGCCTGCTCCGAGGGTTCAAGCTACTCAAGCAGCAGTTGAAAGTGTTTCAGTACAAAAAGAGAATGTGACTACTTTTCCAGTACTTTCATGCCTGCTTATTTCTTCTGTCAGTGACCTGCCAGGTATCACTGAGTGATAATTACACTCTCAGAGCTCAAAAGAATATCTTTGGCAACTCAATTACAGAATTGCAAATGAAAAATGATGGCTTGGCTAAAGAAGAGTACTTCAGACTTGCCTTGTAGTTTTGCCCCTGTGTTTCAGACCAAGAATTGCATTTTAGGCAGTCTGGAAGCTCTGGAATGGTGGGGGGAGGGGGAGGTTTGTGTTTTGGTTTTCTTCAGTTCTTGGCTTCTGTGGAGCCCGTCCTGTGCAGTCAGCTGTGCAGATGTGGCTAATGACTGGATGTAGTTGTTAGCAACTTTTACTGACTCCACAAAGATACAGCGTGAGGTAGCAAGTACAGAGATAAGATTCCTCAGTGAAGAGTGGTCTGTCCTGTATTTACTGCTGAGGAAGAGCTGCAGCAAGTCAGTAAGGAGTAGCAGTGCATTGCAGTCACATTCTGTGTTGTTTCTATGGCTTGTGCTTGAGTACCTTTAGCAGCCTTAGGGTGTTCTATTTGCCATTCTTTAGCTGTCTGCATATTCAGCCATTGAGCAGCCTGATTGGCACACAGAAAGGTGGTCTTTATTTCATATTCCAGATGTCCTGCATGATCTGAATCATAGCTTATTTTACCATAGGTTTTCCTCAGAGAAGTGAAGTTACTTCTAACTTTCTATTCTGCCTTCCTTCAAAGGACTGGATCCTTTATGATTTTTGTACTCTGTAGGAAATGTTTTGCAGCTGTTCTCAAAATGGTTACAAGTGAGTGTACTTACTAGAAAGGAAAGCAGAAGCTGTGTTTGTTTCTCTGAGTTTGGTGGATGGGAGTATGTGGGAGTGATAAGCTGAAGCCATATTTTTTGTTTGACTTAGTATGTGATAGTACTCTGATTTCTCACGTGGAGTTAATTAACTCCAGGCTTTTTCTGAGCGCTTGTCTTGATGCCTGACAGCTGTGTAATACCAAAGCAGAAAGGAAATATTTTTGAGTTTTGCTAATGAGTCTGTAGTGTAACTTCTAGCAGTAAGTTGAGTATGTGGGAGTAGAATTATGGATGTTGGAGCTGAGGAAGGACCCCCACAGAAAACCACTGTTTTAAAAGCCCTTGCTAATTTGCCTGTAGTATTCCTAAATGGATTGTAGATTTGTGAGGTTAGTGATTTAATCAGGGTTTCTTTACTTAACACTTTCTAGAATCCTGGTACAAAGATTTATTTTTTTTTTTGTTACAAAGAAGTTCACATCTTGATTTTTGTTTATGTTGTCAGACGAACTTCACAGTTATTTTCTCTTGGATTTTCAGATGAGACATATCTCTGAATTCCAATTACTGCAGTTATTTGAGAACATTGTTGCACTGGCAGGTATGAAGAGCAGAGCTCTTTGTCCTCCTTTCCACTTGCTTAATACACCTTCCTTCCCCCCAAAACTTAATTGAGGGGAAATGTATTTCCATGAAGAGTGTTTCGTGATACCTGTAAGGTTTAAAAGGACACTCTTAAGGACTTTCTGTCTTAGGAACTGAGTGAGGAATGGTCTTTAATAGGCTTTATTAAACATGGTAAGAAAAGCATTAATATATTGTTCTTTTTAAACTGAACCTTGCAAAGCAGTATCTCTAATCCTGAATTTTCCTAACTGTTTACAATCTCCCTTGCAGGATTCTCCCAGTCAGACACATGTGCAGTCAGTACCAACTGTGTTGGGTGAAGCATTGCTAGGATGTACTCCTGCAAATAAAGGCCAAAGGCACCCAGGCCTGCCCCTGCCAGCTAACTCACCACCCAACCTTGGTGCAGAAACTCCTCAGGGGTAAGGAATCAGTTTATGCTTCCGCAGACTTTTTTTCCTCCAAAAATACCTCCAATTCTTAGCACAGCAAACCCAGGTCATTTTAAGGAGCTGTAGTAACTACTCTTCTGTAGTACTGGCAGAGAAAACTGTTGGGTGTAATTGCCCTGGGTACATAGTTTACTTGCCAGTGCCATATTTGTCTTTGTCTTTATTTGTGTGGTAGTGACTCTTCAGGGTCACAGGCCAATGTCACTGCTTCATTGTACCCTGCCCATCTGTAGATGGATATGCAGGTGTGGTGCCTGCTTTATTCAAATGATTCCTCCTCTGGCCCCAAGACAACCAGAACACCCTCAGGCAGGTGTCTGCCTTCTTGCAGATCAAGTACAGCTCCTCAGTTGTATTCCCATTGCACACCAGTGGCTTTAAACTTCTTTGTTACCCCCAATTCTGTCACAAAATGGACACAACAGTAGAAATAGTGTGACAGGGAAACTCAGATTTTGTTTATAACCTTCAGAAGTGCTATAGGGTTTTTTTCCTACAGATTTTGTATCTTTCTTGCACAATAAATGTGGAAAATAAGAAGTTTTTTTCTATCTCTCTGTGTGAGAGGTTTTGCTGTCTCCAAAATGGACTTGTAGTTCCAGCCAGAGGTTCCTGGAGAATCTTTTCACACAGAGATGCAAATGAAATGTGTTTGGTTATGCAGCAGTTACATGGAAAAATGAGAAAGCAACAGCTTAATTGTGAGAGAAGGTGGTGGAGTAGCTACAGTGCCCAAATTTGGGTGTAGAGCTTTATCATTCTACTCTTACAAAAAATCAAAATCAAAAAAATCCACCTCAAAACCGCAAACAGATTTAGCCTCACGCAAAACTTGAAATCTTGGGACATCAAATTTCAAAGCACATAATTAAATAATTAAATGTATTCTTTCAAGCTTTTAAGTGTGACTAGATTGAGCAGCTGATGTTCTGGTTTGTTGTACACCTTTGCCTAATTATTTCATGTCATGTCTCAGCACATGTAGACGAAGCTTACCGGAAACTCATCCTTCCTGTCTTAATACTGGAGTTAAACCATTGAAGGAAGACCTGACAGCCTTTCCTAAAGTTGGGTTTATGTCTAAAGAACAAACACAAAATCCTAGTGATCAAAATGGTAAATATACTTCCTTGACAACCTCAAGATCTTCATCTTTGACTGATTCAGCTGATGAAAAAGGAACCAACCTGAAAAATATAAATAAACCTCTTATGCAGCCCACAACAAACTTTCCCAAGGAATGCTTCTCTGTAAAACAGTTGCAGCATCCCAACTCTTCCATAGGAATCCCCAGAGGCAGTGTTGCTGACCTGCAGAGGACTTTAGATTGTAGACCCTCAACCTCAGATGCTCCTCTGCTCTCCTTCACTGAGCCTGGAGTTAAACCACAGTGCAATTGCAGCAGCCAGAACAGCCACAAAGGAAACAAGATTGATGAACTTGCAGACATGGAGTGTTTTATTAGAAGAAATTCAAATGAGATTCTTTATGACAGAAGTGAAAGTGAGAGCTTTTGGACTGGAAGTGTCAAGGTCCAGGATAATAGTAAGTGGTTTTAAAACTTCCTTTCATTTGAAAGTCCTTGTAGTTTGTCTCACTTCATATAAGTAGGTCCTTTGTTACATGCAAAATTAGAAATTTAAATTGTGTGAGCGAATCAGAAATTTGAGTCATTTCTGTGTTCTTTTACAAGTGGAATACAGTAAACTTACAGGAGATCCTGATGAAGGAAAAGAAGCAATCATCAGTTTTTAGAAATAAATTGCTGCAAAGTGTATGCAAGAGTAGAATGGCAAAACAGGTTACAAAACCAAGGTTCTGTTTGGAATGCAAATGCTGATGGCATAGTGAGACTTCCTTTTCTTAGCAATACTCCTACATTTTGTAAACATGGTGAGAGATGGAAGTTGTTCTCTACAAAGCTCTGTTCAGGGGAGGCTTTCCTTTAAAACCTGACCTGAAACAAACCAAATAAAACACCATCCAGCAAGAGCAAAATGCAAACTGCATCCAACTCTGAAACAATCCAACTTGTTCCCGTGTGCCAGTTGGTGACCTTTCCTGCTTTTCCCATGGGACAGGTTGGGAAAGGCTGTGGATGTTTAAGGAGCTGGATTCAAAACAGGTGGCACAACTGATCATTCAGGATTCTGGGAATCTCCCTACATACTCACCTCTTCTTTCTTTCCAATCTCATGTTGCTTGGTCTTGGGTTACCGTGTGCTATTCCATAATTAGCATGGGTACACAGCCAGCCAGGCAGTCACTGTTGTGCCCTGCTAGGCCTCACTAACAGTGTAGGAGGGAAGAGAAATGTTTGACATCTGTTGCAGTAAGATGCTGAAAGCTGTTGCATTATGAAGGGTGAAAACAGGACTGAGAAATGGGCAGGTTGTACTTCTGTCCTCATTTCTGGGGAAATGTGGTTGCTGCATGCCCTGGTCTGCTCAGGGCTCCAGCTCAGATGACTGAAGAGCATTGATTAAAAGCAGATGCTTTTTCAAAATGTTCAAAGGGAGCTGTTCAGCTTGGGCCCACAGATTGTGTGACTCCAGTGCAGCTTGAGACAGTTTCTGCTGACTTGGGAAGAGGTTTCTGAAAATTGCAGATATTTTACCATAACTATATTTCAGTGTAATATAAAACTTATAGGACAAGTTGATGTGGATCTTTGGCTTAAAGTACATTAGCTTGCACCTTTATATGAGAAACAGGCTTGCCTGATCTTGTCTGCTCTTCCCTGCAGTCATTGTTCGCAAGTCCATTTTATCCGACGCTGCTAAAGTGAAGAAGCTGCAGCAGAGTGGAGAAGCATTTGTCCAGGATGGTTCCTGCAACAACATTGCTCCTCACTTGCATAAATGCAGGGAGTGCCGTTTGGACAGTTACAGGAAGAACAAGGAGCAGAGAGACTCCACTGTCTTCTGTCGATTCTTTCACTTTCGAAGGTAAGAACAATTTTGATACTATGTAGGCATTGATAATCTTCAAATGTGAATAACAAGTCTTGTGTCTGAGTTGGCCTTCTGACTTTTTTTCCCACTCTGAAGGAAGGGCTGTTGCATGCTCACTGTTAGCAATGACATGGACTTCATCTTCTAGGAAAAACCAGTTATTTGGTCAGAATGGTTTTATGTAGATCTGAGGTTCAAAGCTGCTCGATGGTGGTGTGTAGCTATAAGGCAATATACCTAACTCATGAGCAGTTGCCTGTGTTTTTTTAGCCCTTAGAAATGTTTATAACTGGTTCATTCAAGTAGAAAATACTTTGGCAGGACTTGGAGCTCTTTATTTTGCTATTCTGTGCCAAGTGCCAATGGGATAACCTGAGTTTAGTTTGAGTGCTACAGCTCAATAGTGTTGGAGATAACTAGTGAGAGGGTAGAATTTGTACACGTTTCCCCAAGTTTAGTGCTCGGACATGTGAAATGTTAGCCATGTATCCACAGCTGTGCAAGAGTTACAGTAAGTGGCTATGGGCTTTGAGCTGGAGTTATTTAAGCTTGGCATGGAAATGTTTAATCCGTGCACTCACTAGATCTCAGGAGGGGAGATGGGGAGGGGGCAGCAAGGCAACTTCAAGGGAAACAGAGTGATGAATGGTGGTTCCTTTTCTGAATATGATCTGCAGCTTCAGATCCTTTACTCTCCTACCTACTCCTCTACACCCTCCCCACCTGCACTTCCATGCTCCCCCAGCCTGCTTCTGGGGTTGAACAGTCCATCTTTTGATATTTATCTCTCTAGTTCTTCAGACACCATGAGGAACCCTTTCAGGAAGGTGTTAAACTGTTTCTTAAGTTTGCCTATAAGCCCATGGTGGATGTTGTCAGACTGCAGTGTCTAACTGGTTTTTAACATGTTCTTTCCTTTGTTTTCAAATTGTCTAAATTTTGCCCATGAGCACCTTGATCTCATGCCTAGCTGTTGTTGCATGCTGCTTTTTATTGCCCCCCACACCCATTTAAGCTCTGAGGTATGGACTTTGTGTTGTGGGAAGAAGATAATGCTTGTCATATTAGAGAGGAAAAAAACCAACTTGTTATCTCAGTTTTCCTTTGGGTTTTCAGAGCAATGACTTTCTGAGTCTGGGTAGAATAAAATGCCGTAGGCTTTTGAAGAAAAAAAAAAGAAAGCAAGATTACAAAGATCTTTCATGCTTTCATTTGTTTCCTGAGGTTTATTTTTCCACTGTAACACTGTCCCCTTGCATGTTTTGTTGCTAAAGGTTTAAAAAAAGATGATGTGTTACTAATGTTATTTCACCTCAGATTAGAGATTTGACCATAGTAAATCTTGGGATAATCTGATGTGAGACCAGAGTAACAACAGACTGTGCCAGTTCATCTTCTCAGGGTGACAGTCCAGACTTGCAGTGCACTTCAAAGCAGTTGAGTCCTTCAGTTTAGAACTTGAAGCTGATGGAGCTGTCCCTTATAGGATGTGAAATCTGCTGAGTCTGGAGATGGCATTTGTCAGATGATAGCAGTTGCCACCACATGTTCTCCTGCCACACTTAATGCTATAAGTGAGCACACATTGTCATCAGAAGCCAACTTTTCTCTACAGCTTTAGTAAAAAGGTTCCTGAGCAGAACTGTGCATGTTTTTCATTTAAGACACTGCTAACAATACAGATCTCATTTTTCCACCTACTCAGAATCACTTGGGAATATCTTACTCAAATTTCACTCAATGCTTCTTGACAGCTACTTCCAAGTGAATTGTTGCTGAAATGTATTCTATATTTAAGGCATTCTGGCTTCTCATGTGAGTTGTACATAGTTCTAGATTAAATTCTTGCCGTTGCCTCCTCTAGATGTGATCCTTAATGCCAGTGCATTTTAAAGATTACTAATCTGATTTGGTTTTCTGTGAATAAAAAAAACCTAACTCCACTTTCATTAGGAAACCTACCTTGCTACAAAACCTGGAAATTTTCAGTCTTTCTTTAAAATAAGCAGTGCATTAAACATGGTTAATGCTAGTGACCAGTGTGTTTACCCACGTCTGTTGGAGCCATTGAGTAAACTCATTGGCCTACAGTGTACATGTTTGCAATTCAGGCATTGACTGACTGGAATGAATTTACACCAATAAAATATTTGAGATGATGAATTTTTCTCCCTTCCCCCCTCTTTGCTCAGGTTGCAGTTCAACAAGCATGGAATACTCCGTGAGGAAGGTTTCTTAACACCAAATAAGTATGACCCTGAGGCTATTAGCTTGTGGCTACCTATATCCAAAAATGTTGTGGGTCTAGATCTTGACACAGCAAAGTATATCCTTGCCAACATTGGAGACCACTTCTGTCAGCTGGTGATATCTGAGAAGGAAGTTATGTCAACGATTGAGCCACACAGTAAGATCACTTTATACTGAAATAATGTTTCCACAGCTTTGTGAAGCGTTAAGCTTCTGACTTCTGTGAAAATACATTGCCTGTGTTTGGAAATGTCTTAGAAGACTTCAGCATTTCTCTCTCCTCTCAGAGAGAGGGAATGGATAAGATCCAGTCAGTGTGAACTAGTGTCGACTTGTTGCTTACAAGGAGGGGGAAAGGAAAAGGTAATTCTACCCTTCTCTGTCAGAAGATGTTGCTCAATTTATCAAATTACTTTTCCTGTTACGGAAAGTTTAAGTCTGTTATGAAGCAGTGTAAAAAAAGGAAATTATTTCAATAAACCAGGAGGTAGCTGAGAACAAAATCTGTTCTTAGCATGTAAATGAAATACAGCTTTCACTTCTGTTAGATTGCTTTCTTATTGCATCATGGACCTGATGCTGCCTGTCAAGACAAAGAGAGATTTTTTTTCTTCCACCTGCAAGTTTGCAGTAGCACTGTTGAAGTGTTTATGTACAGCCCTCCTGGGAATAGACCAGAGAGATGCTGGTGATGGGATACCTGACTGGGGAGCTCAGTTAGTGCAGGCAGGGCAGACCTGGCATCCCCCAAACACAGGGGTTTGACCACATCAAAATGTTTCTGTAGCAAACCTGAGCAAACTGAGGGGGAAGTTTGTGGTCTTGCATAATTGTTTCTTGTAGTAGAATGACTCTTAAAACCAGTTTGTTTTTTGGATTATATTTGCGTGACTGAGGTGCTGCACAGTTACAGGAGACTTGTCTGCCCACTGTCTGCTGTGTTTGGGTAGTGTTGACATTAGATAAGGATCCTGTCAGTTTGGCAGTCACTCCTGAATTAGAGGAGTAATAGAATTGTTCTGAATAGAAGAAAAAACCTTAACGGGCTTGAATGCCCTTGAAAAGGGGAGGGAAGATATAAGGTATTCCAGAAATGTTTGCTGTGGGGTCTTAACCTGGGATTCTTGGAATATGCAAGCTCTGCTCTTCTCTGGAGCTGGAACACATTCAGTTCTGTGGAGCCAAAGTATTAATAGCCAGAGTGAGAGGTTCAGAGTGGAATACGAAAACGCTTTGAGAAGAGTGGAGTTTTGGGTGAAATTAGCATAGCAGAAACATCCTCTGTTTAAAAAAAAAACAGACAAGTGAGAATTCTGGAGTTGGTTTCACAGGAGCAAAATGTCTCTTGGGTTGTTTATTGGCCTCACTGGTGAGAGTCACGGAACTCAGTTTCATTAAAATTGAGTATATTTTTTTTTATTGGCTTGGGCAGAAAAGAAGTAACTTATAGTCTAGCTATGTGTTGTTCTTTGAACAGTTCAGTGAAAGCTTTCACCCAGCACGGGGAAAAAGGGAGATTGTTTTGCCGCCAGGGTTTGAAGTCAGGGTAAATTTTTCTTGGCAGATTTTACTTGAAATGGTACTTTTTCATAAAAATTCTGTCTCTGACAGATTGACCTTTTCCAAAATGTCAGAATATTTTGTTGAGCTACTTCTTGGGGGATCATTTATGTCTGAATATTTTTGCACTTCATAGTGTGTCTCAAGTTCAGCCCTTCTCTCTTTTGCCAGTGAGTTAACAGAGTGTTTGGTAGAGCCACATGACAAACAAGTGTGAGGGAGAAAATTGTTTGGGACAGTTTCCTTAAAGAGAGTTCCTTAAAGGATTGTTAGTAAAGCACAAGTGAAATTATCCCTGTGTAGTAAAAGATTGACCAGTGTAGAAAGAGCAGTGTGCTAAGTCACATTGCTCCTTGGCCACCAAGTGCCAGTAGGAGGCAGGATCAAACTACAGACAGGAACCATAAGAATAGGAGAAGTAGAAAGGGGCAAAATTCAGAAAACTGAAATATGAAATGACATTCAAGAGGTGACAGAAAATCTTCATCCTGTTTTGGGGAAATGGAGGGTTGACCTAGAAGATGGTCAATGTCTGTATGTTTCTAAAAGGCAGAGAAGAATGGAGCTGGTGATATTTAGACCTGTGTTTCCTGGAAGAATTTTGATGCAAGTAGTCAAACAATTTTTACCTCCTACTTAAGAACAAATTGTGCCAAGCTATTCTAGTGTTGTTCCATACATAGTTAATGGACGTTATTCAGAAGAAAAGCAACAGATGTCTTGGATCCTGGTGTGGTTTTTTTAGCATACGTTAGGACGTGGTCTCTCATAACTTGCTTTTAAAATTAAGAAATGTGGTGGGCAGGAAAGTTTCGGAGAAGTTACAAGTGTGGAAGGTGGTAGGAGGAGGCAGGTGTGTGCTTTTTGTCTGGTCTGCTCTAGCTGGCAACATAATGAAATGGCTAAAATAATTGCACATAATCACAGAAAAATAATACAGCCCTGGAAGGGCTTGTAATTTTTTGGGAGGTACTGCTGACATTTGGGCTGATATGAATGAACTGAAGTGAGTTGGGGTAAGAAAAGGTGAAATATAATGAGTACATAAGAAACTGGTCAGTGCTTCACAGAACAAAACTCAGCATTCTGAGAAGGTCAGATATGCACCTATGGGCAAAGAAAGCCTCCTTAAAAGGAGAAGGATTACTTGGCCACTATGCTGTTGAATAGAGACCAAGGACAGGCTGGTTGTGGCAAGCTAGATATTAAGCTTAGCTTGCTAGCAGTTCCTTAGTTTATTTTTTTAGAGTAGCTGTGGCATTTCCACTTAGGTGAATGTCAGCGTTGTGCATGTTAACTCAGCAATGTTATGTCAGGAGGGAGATGTTGGTGCTGCACCGGAGCAAGCAAAGTTGTTTGGATTGTTTGGACTGTTCTGAACTTGCTTTTCTGAATCTGTAACAGCAAAGGCTTTGCTTTGGGGTTCCCATAGCAAAAAAAGTCTGAGTCACATCACTATAGTTTTTAAATAATTATATTTAGTTTTGTTCAGACTCACCCTGTGTCTCCCCTGTCAATGGCCACAGGGCAGGTCGCCTGGAAACGTGCGGTTCGTGGTGTTCGAGAGATGTGTGATGTCTGTGACACTACCATCTTCAACCTGCACTGGGTCTGCTCCAAGTGTGGCTTCGGTGTGTGCGTGGATTGTTACAGGATGAAGAAAAAAAGCATAAATGAAGGTGGGAATGCTTATTGCTACTTGAAATGAAGGAGAAGAGGGGAAGGAAAACCTGTTTTGAACTTTGAAGTTAATAACAACCTTAAGACAAAAACCATTCCCAACAAAAAGGACATGTTCTAGAACTGTGGTTTGATGTATCAAAAATAGTACAGTGTGGCTCTCCAGAGCAGGATGAAAGATGCACTAATAAAATAATGTAATGGTTTTGTTTTACAGATGATGACTCAGATACTTTCTCCTGGTTTAAGTGTGTGAAGGGGCAGGTTCATGAACCGGAGAATCTAATGCCAACACAAATAATTCCTGGGAAAGGTATGTGAACTATTTGATTTGGGATGTAAGCATGCTGCAGGCCTTTGCTGTCTTTTGTATGTTTTTGATATTTTTTTTAGTAATAAAGTTAGTAAAAGCTTAATATTGTCCAAAGACTGGAACAGCCTGTGTGTGTAGTGCCATTTTATTTGACTTTCACAAAGAAGTTTAGTGATGAACTGTTTTCACGTACTGTTGTTCACCTGCACAGCACACACAATTGCTTACAAAGTGTTCATGAATGCTGGATGTTGTGTGGTTACATGTGAGCTCACTAATGACTCTCTTCCTTCAGCTCTCTATGATGTTGGTGATATTGTTCACTCCGTAAGAACAAAGTGGGGAATAAAAGCAAATTGTCCTTGTGCGAATAAGCAGTTCAAAGCACTATCAAAGCCAACTCTAAAGGAGGATTCAAAACAGGTATTGTACTGCCTCTCAGTGTGTTTGTAGTGTAGGTCTGTGTCAGTCTACTGCACATATTTGACTTTAGAGGTGTGCCAGTCCTGACCTCTATGATAACCTGACTGTGAAGGGTTTTGTTCAAAACGTCTTTTAGTGTGTGTCTTTTTGGGTCAACTCTTTTATAAGTTCTGGGGAAAATCTCACTGTGTCCCTCTGACACACTGATGCCTCAGTAAGTGGCCTGTCCTTCAAAAATGCTCAGTGAAGATTGTTGGAGCAAAAATAGAATTAGATGGAGAGAGCCCTTAGGAGTCTGAAGAAGAGACTAGTGGGAATGGTTGTTAGGTGTAGGCTATTCCTTAGGGCCTGGAGATATGATATATGCAGCATCTAGTAGAATAAGGTGGAAGAGCACTGGAATTCATAGAAGAAGTAAACATGAATACAGTTGTGAGCAGTGTAGAGAAGTACTGATTTCTCTGGGAATCCTGGTAGAAAGTGTGCTGTTCCTTTTATTAAAAAATCCCAAACAATACCATGTGTTGATTTGTAAATGGATGTAGTGGTTTTTGCTTTTGAAAACAGAGCACAAATTAATAGTTTAGCTTTAGCAGAATCTTGCAAGAAACCAGCTGAATTAAGTAATTGTAATCTTATGTGCTTAGTCATAAACTTGTTTTTAAAATAAATGTGTTAACTTAAGTGTAAGAAGGAGGCTGAACTTTGTTTTGGGGTTGGTAATCAATAGAAGAGACTAAAAATACCATGAAGTGTTAAAAGTGAGGAAGATGGTTATGTAGTTAGTGTATGATTGACCTGGCTTCAGTCTTCTGACCCAAGATTTCCTGTGACCCTGGGCAAACAAAGATTTGCACTGAAGTTTGTCTCTACCTCTCTGTACAATTAGGTGCTACATTGGTTGTGTGAGAACAAGTTCATCAACGTTTGAAGCATTTTTTATTATGTCATGTCTGGAATCCTTACCAAGCATCAGCAGTCAACAAGAGATGAAATAAAGAATGTAGCAGTAGGCAGACACAGGTGCAGAATAATTTCTTGGCTGGAGTATGTTTGAGCAGAGAGAAGGAATGTGGGGAGTCACGCAGCAGTCCCAGGGCAAAGCAGTAGTTCTGGTTAGTATGTTATATAGAATCTCTAAACGAGCACATAAATCAGCTGCAAAGGGGATGTACAATGCTGTGCTTGGGTTGTGCTGCCCAGGCTGGTTCTGCACTCATACAGGTGTAGCTCAGACCTGGCAGGTGAGTGAGTGGCTTTTTGCTACTGCCTTAAGACAAAAATTAGGAGCACTGTGTATCTGTTTTAGTCCACTGAACCAGAGCTCCAGCTTAGCCCTGGCCTGGGCATCACCTGCCGCTAGAATTGTGAGAGTGATGCTATTAAAACTGCGTTTGGTTCCCAAGGCAGTACCAGAAATGCACCCGAGAAACTCAGCTCTACTTGTCCTGAGGGTGATGGACTCTGAGGCTGCTCCTGAAGTCGGGAGATGCCCAGTCCTGCGGGAGCACCATCGCTGGCCGATTCTGAGCTGCAGTGCTGACCTCTTGTGGACATCAGAGTTTTTGGAAGGCCAAACCGGTTTTATTTGTTTTAGCGAATAAATTTGGACATGTCATTGCTTGTTTTCCCTTTCTGGTAGAATGTGTTTGATCTAGTTCTCACTTTGTTTTTTTTCAGCACTTGGCACCCGGGGAGAGGCCCAACCTGCAACATAACAGTCTTGTCCTGAGCCCCCAAGTCACTGCACATGATCCTCCGCTAAAGTCAACACTTGGAAGCAAACAAGCTGCTTCAGTAAATACTTCTTTTTCATTCAGTTGGTTTTCAAATCTCACAAGTGGAAACGTGAATAAAGAAAACAAAGGTATGTGCAGAACCAGTGAAGAGTAAACCCTTTGTGGCTCTTGGTCAGAGGAATATAGGTCAGACCCAGCAGCATCTTGTGCTGAGAATGATGTCATCTGCCTGCTGGGCTGGGGGTTCAGTGTCTGTGCTGCAGAACTGGCCATGGCAGTGGCTTGGAGTGTAGAGCTTGGCAGGGTTAGCATATTCTGTTTTGGAAACTGGATTTGTATCCCATTGATGCAAGTATTCTTGAAAATTCAGTTTGAGAATGTGGTGGTTTTTTTGGGGTTTTGGGGGGGGGTTTTTGCTTGCTTGTTTGGGGTTTTTTTGATTTTTTTAGAATGTGTGATCTTAAAAGCTTTGGAGTATTGAAGAAAGTTAATTGAAATGAGTATCTCACCTGCATGTATTGCAAGATATATATGTGTGTATATATATATGTATATGTATATGTATATATATGCGCACATACGTGCTTGTATGCATATGGAAGTATTTTGTACTGGGAAAAAATGGTTCAGAGGATTAAGCCTTGCTTCATTCTCAGGTGTGTTCTTTCTTTAATTTCAGAGAAACTCCTCATACCAATTTCAAAGAATGAGAATAAACCTCTGCAGACACTCCCTACCTTAGCCAAGCCAACTGCAGCCCTGCAGACATTCAACAGTGCAATACTAACCCCTGTGAGCAACAACAGCACAGGCTTCCTGCGGAATCTGTTGAACTCTTCTGGAGGAAAGGTACAGGAAAATTTGTTTCACAGGTTTGAGTTGGTTCCAGGCTTAGACAGCTGTTCTAAACCTGTGAACACCTGCTGCAGGCACTTGTCACAGTAGGTAGGATTCTGTCTTAATTTGGGAAAAAAGACTAACTCTGTGTTCTCTAGTGTTTCCTAGAGCAGTAGTTTAGTGGTACTATCTGCAAGTCTTGTTTGGTGAGGGATTGAGAACCAAATATCAACCAGATTCATTTCCTTAGACTAGAGTCTGGCAGGTGCATTGACTAAAAGCAGCATCAAGGAATTTACAGATGAAGGAAAAAACATTCTGTGGTTGGTGACTGTCTCATACTTCATTTGCAGACTGGTTCATTTCATGTGTTCCTGGGCTTTGTCTGCTCTTACAGATGTGACTTGAAAGTGGTGAGGGACAGTACTGGCTGGCCTTGAGAGTGCCTTGCTGAAACTGCATTTCTGCTCTTTGATGTCAAGCAAGTCCTGTTCATGCTGCATCCCCTGGATTTCTGCAGCCTTGCTGAGGTGTAAATCAGAGCAGAACTTGTTACACTAGAATTCTGTAGATGAAGTGTCAGAACTGGCACTGGCATTTAATGATATGTTCCTAGACTGAGTTCTGCAGGTTTTTGTTTCTCTGTATGATTGTGAACTCAAGTGAAAAATTTTGGAAGTAACAAATACTTTCTTTAAAGCCTGAAGGACAAGGCAACAGAAGTGCACCAACTTCTTTTTGTTGTTCTCTTTTTTTTTCTCAGACAGACAATGGACTCAAGAGTACACCCAAAATCCTTGATGACATTTTTGCTTCCCTGGTGCAAAACAGAGCCATTACAGACCTGCCTAAGAAACCTCAAGGGCTGACCATCAAGCCCACGATAATGGGCTTTGACACCCCTCACTACTGGCTGTGTGACAACCGCCTGCTGTGTCTGCAGGACCCCAACAACGAAAGCAATTGGAATGTTTTCAGGGAGTGCTGGAAGCAGGGTCAGGTATTTCTTTTTCTGCTTTTTCCATTTAGCAGTTCATGTGCTTTGCCCTCTAAGTGGAGTGTAGGTACAAACTTACTGCAGTGACAAGCAGCGTTGAACCTTCATCAGACGTGTGACATGAACACCATGAGGTTCTTGGTTAAAAGGATATAAGTTCTACTATTTAAATCAGTTTCTAAACACAGTGCTGAAATGATGGCTCTGTATAAAAAACTGCCTCATAGCTTGAAATAAAGAATGATCAGATGCTCAGCAGAATTTTGGTAAGGCAGGCTCAGCACTGAGTTTGGAAAATGTTTGCCAAGTGCCTGTGTTCACATGTTCAGCATATTGTAATGCATTACCCTGTTGTAGTTAAGAGTTTTTGGTGTTTAATAATTCTTAAGAATATATTCTTCCTAGCCTGTGATGGTGTCAGGAGTGCATCACAAATTAAATGCAGACCTGTGGAGACCAGAGTCCTTCAGGAAGGAATTTGGCCAACAGGAAGTAGATCTGGTTAACTGCAGGACCAACGAAATCATCACTGGAGCTACTGTAGGAGATTTCTGGGATGGATTTGAAGATATTTCAAGTAAGCAGAGTAAATCTTGTTTCTAATAGGGAAAATATTCAGCACCATTAATTCTGCCCTAGCACAGATTTGTGATCCTTAAGCAGTGTAAAGGGTGTTCAGGCTTTTCTTCACTTTGGACACTGCATTCCCACCATGTGTGCCTGTGGAGTTACGGACTGGATAGAAATTGCCATTCCCATGGAGGACTCTCCTTCAGGACTGTGTTTGGCTGCTGTTAATCTTTTGGGGAGGCATTTGCTCAGCTGAGTGAAACCTGGAAGAGCATATGCAGGGTTGGTGCTCACAGAGCAATTGGGTTCTGCTGTTTTAACTTGCAGATCCCTCTTGTTCTTAAGGAACTGAAGCTATTTTCTGTAAAAATAGCTTTAGAGGATGTGAGCATGAGGTTTTCCAGAACTAATACTTGCTATAGCATCTGGAGTTGTGCTTTATATGTTTGTGTGATGTAAACTTAGGGAATTTGGGGCAGGAATAGTGGGAGCTGTGGAAGGCTCACTTGGACCTTTCTTTTCTGTTACTTGATCTTTTAAAGAGATTTGGCTTTATCAGCTACTCTAGCCTCTAACACAAGCCAGTTTCTGAGCTAAATTGTAGGAAGTGCTTGGGCAGGGAAGCCAGTCAAGGCTGCTTGTCTAGTCTGAAATCTGCTGTTGTCATATGTTTGTGGCATCAGATGAACCTGTATGTCTTTGGTTCTACGTAAACTGTTGTGGAATGGACATGATTTTAAACTCAGATGAGGATTTCTTTGCCTTGACTGTTGGTATTTTGAGCTGTTTTTCAATATTTCCAATCAGATCGCCTGAGAACAGAAGAAGGAGAGCCAATGGTGTTGAAGCTTAAGGACTGGCCTCCAGGAGAAGACTTCAGAGATATGATGCCTTCTCGGTATGGATTTCCAAAGGAACTGTTCCTCACTTGTGTACACCCCGAAATAACGGAATGTAGGAATACTTCACACTTGGACACCTGCTTCAGCTTTGACAGCAGTTGGTCCCATGTGAACCCTTTTGTTTCTGACATAGCTGGAAGTGCTGAACAAGTTTCATGCTAAAATTCATGTGGTTCAGTGTATTTATCACCAAGTGAAGTGAGCACCTAAAATTGTTTAAGGGGTGGTTAAGCTTTGGAAGGTTCCTAAAAGCCTGGATCACTTTGAAATCCAAAGTTCAGTTGGAGCTTTTTTTTTTAAAATGTTTTTAAGTATTCTGACTTCCACTGTTTGATATTGGTTGAGGTGGTTGCACAAGGAAATAACATTTCTCCAGAGCAGGTAAATTTGTTTATCTGCTATATTCCTATGCCTTGCTTGTTTTGTTCCTTCTCATGGTGCCCACTAACCCCCTGGGGGAAGGAGTAGAGTCTTGACTGGAGAAAGCTTTTGTTGCAGTCTTATTTTAGTCTGCTTTCTTAAAACTGGTTGCTAATGTTTAATTTTGTTGCATTACTTTAGGTTTGATGATTTGATGAAAAATATTCCATTGCCTGAATACACCAGGAGAGGTGGCAAGCTCAACCTTGCCTCTCGACTTCCCAACTACTTCGTGCGGCCAGATTTGGGCCCCAAGATGTACAATGCATATGGTAAGGAACTTTGCACTCGAAAGGTCACCTTGGCCACACATTCAAATGGAAATTTACTGTGAATTTTGTGAATCTCTGCTGTTGGAGGTAACTTGATTAATCCCATGGATCTGAAAACCTAACTTTGGCTCACTTACAGGTATTGGTGATGTTCAGAGCATTATACAATTTATTTTATTAAATGTCTTTTTGTCCAGGTTGTTTCAAGCCAATAGTAATTATTCCCAGTCCTTCCAACCCAAAGAGGTTGTTTCACAGCCTCTTTCCTGTAGCTGGCCACATGTATTTGTGGTTTCACTACTTGTGGCTATATCCTGTTTGTTACTCTCCCTTTCTGGCTGTATCATTTAGTTGTTAACCCCTTCTTGAGCAGTATTTTCCATCAAATAAAAGTTCACCAAATCAAGTATATTGCTTTCTGGAAGCATTTGCTGAGAAAAGGAAAAGCTCTTTTCAGAGAGTGCTGCTGAGAGTAGCCTAAAGCTTCTCTTAGTCTTACTAATGGATCTCTCTTTTCTTTGGCTTTCTCTGCTCCCAGGCTTAATAACACCAGAGGACAGAAAATACGGCACAACAAACCTCCATTTAGATGTGTCTGATGCAGCTAACGTCATGGTGTACGTGGGGATCCCCAAAGGCCAGGCTGATCAAGAAGAAGGTAAAGCCTTTGTTACTTATGTTCCAGGGGGCTATTTCTGTGGTTGGAGGGAAGGTCCTTTGGTGTAACTGCTCCTGTTGGCTCTCAACAGAAGTGCTTAAAACCATACAAGATGGTGACTCTGATGAACTGACAATTAAGCGCTTCACTGAGAGCCGAGAGAAGCCTGGAGCTCTGTGGCACATCTATGCTGCTAAAGATACAGAGAAGATCCGGGAATTCCTCAAGAAGGTAACGTGTTTCCTCTTGGAAACTGATCTGTGTGGGCTGGCAGTATGTATACCTGGGCGTTTCTCCTCCTTCCTATTCCAGTTGTCCTGGAAACAAATATGCTTGAGTTGTACCCAAGACAAAACCTCTAGTGTGCCATGAGCCTGGTAGGGTCGGAGGGGCTGACAGGTTGAAGCTGGAAGTTAATTGTATGTAGATACACTCCTTTTGCCCACACTTCTTACAGAGTGATTAATGGTGTTGAGGTGAACAGAAATAGCTGGTTTAGATATGGGTGAAGATAATAGTTTAATTAGATCCTTCTAAGAAGCACATGAGATGGTATTGGGAAATGTCAGACGAATATGTGGTGCATAAAGTTTTTCCTTGTTCTCTCTCTGCTCCTACCTTGTTTTTTCCCCCATGCCTTTGAGATTTTCCCTTAGGAAAAGCATGAGGTATTTAGTGTGATGTTTTCATGGGAGTTAAGGATTTAGTAGATGTGATACTACACCCAAAGGGGCTTGTTTCAGTGTTTAAGTTTACAACAAACGGTCCAGAGTTCTTTGTTGTCTTAATTCTGCAACTTCTTTGGTGCTTTAAAAGTGGTAAGAGCCAGTATGTTGATGTTTAAAAGGATAAACGGGGTGATCTGAACAACTGTTGGCTTGGTCAGCCTGACTGCTGTCTTGGCAGAAGCTCAGAGAGGCTGCAGCAGGTTTGTTTAGCACTGACAAAGAACAAATCTTACACTTGATTGAACATGATACTGAACTTGATAAATGTTAGCTCTGGGAGTTCTGACATCTGTCTCACACCTCTGGGCTGTTGTAGCAGGTTTGCTGTGGGGAGGGCTTCAGCAGCTTGTCCTGGAGTCAGGACCAAGCTCAAGCTGCTGATCTCCTCCCAGGTGAGTTTTTGGGCTACAGTCCTGGGTGTAAATGACTGCTGCAGAAAGTTGGATTTTTACAGGAACTTTTGGCATAAATTCTCTCCCCACAGCCCTTGAATTTCTGCCCTAAAGTGCTTGTTGTGCCTCCCAGCCTTGTATCTCCTGAAAATCTGGTTTGCATCCTTTGGGTCAGTGAGCACACTGACTGACTGTGGCCCCAAGGCAGACACCTACTGAATTCCACACTCAGTATCTTCCAGTTAGATGCTGTAGAATCACAGAATGGTTTGGGCTGGAAGGGACTGTTAAAGACCATTTAGCTCTCATGCCTCTGCCATGGGTAGAGACACCTTCCACTAGACCAGGTTGCTCCAAGCCCCATCCAGCCTGGCCTGCAACACTTCAGGGATGGGGCAGCCACAGCTGCTCTGGGCAGCCTGTGCAAGTGTCTCACCATCCTGACAGGGAGAAATTTCTTTCTAATATCTAATCTAAACCTGCTCTCCTTCAGTCTGAAGCCATTCCCCCTTGTCCTGTCACTATGCCCTTGTAAACAGTCCCTCTCCAGCTTTAATAGTGTCAGAGCATTGCTCCCATGTGTGACAGTGGTTCCTACTTGAATGCATCAGTTAATCCTTCTGCTTCTTGCTACTTGGGATTACTTGTATTTCCTGTATCCCTGTTTGCAATGTATGAAGCAAGAGGGACCTGAGAAATGATGAAGCCTTGACAAGCAAAGGGCTGATTAAGAATCTAAACTTCGATTGTGTAACTCCTGCCTGAACCCATAGTGCAAGTCATGCGTGTACAGAATACCACAGACAGAACTCGACTGTCCTGTCAGACTGGTGTGCTAAAATGCCTGTTGTTGTGTGACTTTGCAGGTTGCAGAAGAACAAGGTCAAGAGAACCCTGTAGATCACGATCCCATTCATGATCAGAGCTGGTACTTGGACCGATCGCTAAGGAAACGCCTTCACCAGGAGTATGGAGTTCAAGGCTGGGCTATTGTACAGTTTCTAGGAGATGTAGTTTTCATCCCAGCTGGAGCTCCACACCAGGCAAGGACCAGGGACATGTTATGGCCTGACCACTTGGGCAGCCCTTTGAGCATGTGGCTAATCCTTGTTTGTTCTCTCTAGGTTCATAATTTGTACAGTTGTATTAAAGTTGCCGAAGACTTTGTATCCCCAGAGCATGTCAAACACTGCTTCTGGCTCACTCAGGAATTTAGATATCTGTCGCATACGCATACAAACCATGAAGATAAACTGCAGGTAACTTCCCAATGCTCAAGAGAACCCTGTCCCTCCTGACCCTTTGAAAAAAACCCACCAAAACCCACCAACCAACCCTCACCAAACCCAGAAGGGCCATGGCCACACAACCCAAGTTGCTTTTGTGTTCAGCTTTAATGCATTGGATCTTGAAGAGGAATTTCAGTAGGTTTTGGAATTACAGTATCACAGAATCATTAAGGTGGGAAAAGACCTCTGATCTAACACTGCCATGTCAGCTGAGTTCCATGGCACTAATTACCATGTCCAGTCTGTCCTTAAACACTTGAGGGACAGTGACTTCACTGCCTTCCTGGGCAGCCCATTAAGGATTCGTTACAGTTTGTGAGTAGTTCTCAGGAAGCCTTCTGAAGCTTCTGAGATGCTTTTGAAATGTTTTTTCTGCCATTTCTTTTCCCCCCTCCAGCTGAGTGTGCCATGTTCTCCTCAGGCCACAGGGTTCACGTTTTATCCTGTTAGAGTCTGAACCTTGTTTTCACAAGTTGGGGATTTATGTGCAGGTTGTGCCACTGATGTCTAAACTGAGCCGCGCAGGGTGTGGGGAAGGAAGTGGGAAAGCTGGAAAGTGATCCCTGCTGTTTGCCTGTAAAACCAAACACTTCTCCTTTCCTCCCAGGTGAAGAATGTCATATACCACGCTGTTAAAGATGCAGTTGGGATACTGAGAGCTAACGAATCCAGCCTTAGCAGACCGTGACGTAGAGCCTTAACCACACACTGAAACAGAAGCATTGGCAGCTGTTTTACTTACTCAGTCAGGACCTCTGTGGACTTTGAGATTATATGAATGTTACCTCATCTTCCTTTCAGCAGTACCAGAGGATCATGGTACTATGTTCTGTGTATTCTTCCAA
The DNA here is from genome assembly GCF_000695815.1 of Acanthisitta chloris. Taxonomy (NCBI): domain Eukaryota; kingdom Metazoa; phylum Chordata; class Aves; order Passeriformes; family Acanthisittidae; genus Acanthisitta; species Acanthisitta chloris. Next base: position 29,691 of record NW_008673401.1, read on the forward strand.
TGTTTACAAACCTGATATGTATATGTAGTAATATGTATGGACTGTGGCATACTGTGAATGCTCAGTTGCAATAGAACTTTATACGGAGTTGCTCTCCAAACTGTACAAAATACCTCCTATAGAACTGTCAGAAACTATTCCAAATTACTCGTTTGAAAAATACTATTCAAAGCATTGTAAAGCTTCAATTTTTGAAATTTTATTTTGGGGTGAGAGGAAGTAAGGAATCACCCAATTTAATAACCAATTTACATAAGTAAGAATGCAGTTCTGGAATTTCACATTAACATAGAACTAGCATTTAAAAGTAGCGTTAAGCTATTGTATAGTAACATAGAGATGGGGGTTAACCATCTTTAGTTAAATGTATTTAAATTTCTAAATGTTAAAAGAAACTTCTAATCAAATGTCTTCTGTTTGAAACTGCTCTTTAATTTGAACCGATGTTTGATTCTCTGGTTTTTGACACTGAATGGTCTACATAAAAATTCTTCTATTTCAGATACTGTTCTTTGCCTGCCTTCTTTAGCTGACTCTTTGAAATGTAATTGATTTGATGCAGTGCTTTGAAATGCAAAGGAAAAATTGTGTATCATAAACTGTTCATACTGGTTTTGAAGGGATTTGAAGGCTTAGGGTGTGGAATCTAGTGACAGATTCGTTTATAGCTATTTTTGGTTAAGCAAGCATGACTTAGCAGACTGACTGCTGCTTCTCAGCTGCTGCCACAGCTGTGGCCTGTGTCAAATGAGTTTTGCAGCTTCACTCTGAAATGGTACACACAGAGCTCCAGAATTATTTGCGAGAAAGACTGAAAACATCACAAAACTTAAAATTGGCACAAGGGTCAAGAGTAGAAAAGTGCATTTCTCATCTAACAAGACACCCTGAGATAAAATCAGCATTTCTGTTCTTCGGTTTCTTATGGCACTGAAATGTGCAGGATGGCTGTTGGGAAGAACCAGGCAGGAGGGGAAATCTCTCAGGTAGCCAAAAGTCACTTTTCCGAACTTTATGCAACAACTTGACAAGCTCTGTGCAAACTCCCCTCACTGTAGTAATTCAGCTGCTGCTTATGATCAACAGTAACTGCTCTCTCAGGTGCCAGGATTCTTGTCCAGACACACTTGCTCTGCCCCATCCCTCTGACCCTGGGACAGGCTCCAGACAGATGCAGGGACTAGGAGTCTCTTAAAAGAGTTTACTGAAGTGGACTCAGAGGAGGTTTATCTACAGCAATGCACCTTGCTGTGCTCGGTGAGAACTTCCCTCCACCTCTGCTTGCTTGTTCTAGTCCCTTCAGCTGCCCTTGATTTGGCATTTTGTGCTTGAACTTGTCAGGTATCCTTAAAGCCAACACTTCAGCTGAATGCTCTCTGCTGCAGTATCGAGTTGAAGTAAGTGAAATAAAGCAGGCTAAGTGCTTTCCTTGGAGCCAGCTGGAGTAGTTGTGGGTGACTGGAGTACAGGTGCCTCCCAGTGAGTGCAGTGAATGTGCATGCAAGTGTGAAGAGACTCTGTGGAAGATGGAGTCTGAGCTGTTGTTCCACTTGGTTTTATTGCAGCTCTTACCCACGCCCCTCTTCCAATGCTTTTGTTTGTGGTATGTCCTTTCTGGATTTTAAGACTACAAGAAACAAGCTGTTGTCCCATTTGCCTGTTCTTGTTACATTTTGGGTGGAGATGGGATGTTTGAATCCTACAGCCCTGAAGTACTAGGGATACTTTGTCACCCCTGGCACAAGAGTGAACAGTAAGTACTTGGCCTCTCCATGCCTTTTATGGTTCCAGTTGGGATGGTGACACCATCTGGGTGTCTGTGTGCCATGTCTGTTTCTCCACCCACGCTGTTGGGATACACATGTTGATAAACTTACTTTCTTTTGGCAAGTCTGCCTTAAAATTAGAAACTGTCCTTTGCCTGGGAGGTGCCTGTGGCAGTCATAGGTTCCACTGAGAGCTGACATCTGTTCTGCCTGCAGCTTTCCCTCTCCTCTCACCCCAAAGTAACCCCAAAATGTGCCAGTTAAGCAGCAGAGAGACCTGGCCCTGGCCCTAGGGTGTCTGGGGAAGCTTTGGCACCATTGTGCTGAGTCTGACCTGCCCTCACTGTGTCAGGGTCTGCTTTGATCATACACAACTGGAACGAAGCAGCTCTGTAACAGCTTTAACTATGCAGTGAAGGCCCCAGATGTGCTTAAAAAAAAAAAAAAAGGTGGAAGGGGTGAGCATTGTTTGTCAAAAAAGGCTGAAGCGATGCAAACTAAACTGCTGGACGGCAGTGACTGTTAAAAGCAGCTTTAATAAAATTTGTAATGACTCAGAAAAACAAAGATCTTACACCACTGGAGGTTTTTGGTAGCAGATTAAGCCAAAGTGCCATTTAGAGGAAAGATGCTGCTTGAAGATGAGAATATATTTCAGGACTTTATATCTAAAAATACATAACATTACACCACCATTGCCATGTCACCACAGCCCTCCCATGGGAACACGGCCTGAACAGAAAACAGGAAGAGAAGTATATTACAGTAATTTCTTGGAGAACACAAGCCCCAGGAAGAAAAAATAATATATATATTACATAAAGTATTCTCACTTAGAGTTTTCATTTTGAGGCTAGGACAGAATAAACCAAAGCCAACTGTACACACTGATCCTGTCCCTAGCTCCGGAGTGTGGCCAACCGTGACTGCATCGCTTCGATGTCTTCCTCCTCATCCACAGCAGCAGCTGCTCCCATGGGCTCTGGCTCTGGGAGGGCATCTGTGACTTTACTGGGTGCTTTACCCAAGGCCCCTGCAACAACACAAAGCCTCGTCAGTGTGTGTTAGTTCTGCGTTTCTTAATTAGTAGCTTTCATGGACATCTGAACGAATTCCAGCAGTCGCTTCTAGTGGAGTCACACCCACGAGCTGTGATGGGCCCAGCCCATGGGCACTGCCTTGCCAGCCCCTGCGCTCCCACAGCTGCTGGGCGGGGGCTGGAGGCTCCTCCCCGGCCCCGCCGCTTGCCTGGATGCTGCCACCGCCTGCCCAGCAGGAGGGCAGCTGCTCCAGCCGAAAAACAGGATGGAAAAAGCAAAGCAGGCCGTGAGAAACGAGGGCAACGTGCCAGGCGTGCCCAGCAGAGCAGGAGCTGTGCCTTCAGCGTGGTACAGCTGAACACACCCCAGTAGCTGTATTTGGCACAGGAAATTTGGCTAAGGAGCATTCTAAGCACCATCTAAGTCAAATAACTAAACCAGTTACTCATTACTGCATGAGGTTTTCTCTCAGGTATCTCTACTGCATGAACTGCAAGGCAGAAGTTGCAGCTTTGGCTTTAGGGATTTTTTGTGTTTTGCGTTTTTTTTTCCCCAACAACTGGAAACACAGCATTTTATGTGACACTCACACCACAGCCTAGGGCCCAAGGCAGTGCAGCTGAGAGTATTTCCTGGCCTCATTAATAACAGTATTCAGTCAATTATGTAAGTTTCACCTTGTTAAGGGGATCCACTGTACAAACACTAATCTATCAGAACCTCAGTTACAGAACTGCAGAGACAACAGCTGATAGATATTATTTCTGATTCACCGACCTACACTAGCCTTCTCAGCCATGTATTTTCTAAGAAACCAGTTTGTCAGTGCTCTCTGCCCATTACTAAAGGCAGACAGCACTGGGAGAGCACAGTTTAGTCAGAAAAGATGAAGATGGCAATTGCTGCATCTTACTGAACAGAGCAGATCTCTCTCTCAGCAACACCCACAAACTCACCAGCTGTAATTTCAAAGAGGATTTTGTCAATTTCCATCTCAGCCTCCTCTTCCATCTCCTCCTGATCCTCCAGGCCTTCAAAGGTGTCCTCCAGCATTTCCTCTATAATTCCAGCCTAGCAGAGAACAAGGCAGCATGTGATGCCCTTGGAAACAGCAGAGTAAGAGGACACACTTCCTACTTTAACAATCAAGTTACACCTACTCCAGGCATTTAACACCCCCTGGTCCAACATTCCGGATCCAGACTGTCCTGTAGCAGGAGAGTGGCCAACACACCTGCCCACAGCTGAAGCAGGTATCTCTACAACTGGTGCACAGGAGAAAACTGAGGATTAAAGACCATTTTCTCACTTTGAAACCCTCAAGTTATGTAAACTAAAAGTGGAGACATTTACATTAGACATTGGGAATAAATTCCTGACTGTGAGGGTGCTGAGGCACTGGCACAAGTTGCCCAGAGAAACTGTGGCTGCTCCATCCCTAGAAGTGTTCCAGGCCAGGCTGGATGGGGCTCGGAGAAACCTGGGCTAGTGGAAGGTGTCCCTGCCCATGGCAGGGGGTTGGAACTATACGATCTTTAAGAGGTCCCTTCCAACCCAAACCATTCTGTCATTTTACGATTATTCATTGCTGTTGCAGGTCTGAACACTGACAACAGTTTGCTCTGAGCATGTGAAACAACTGCCAATCTCAGTCATGCAGCATGAACTGTGTAACTGGTGTCTGACAATTTGTCTTTTTGCTACCTGCACTGAAAGCAACATTCCTTTGCAGGGCCTGATACAACCAAATTGTTCTGGTGCACAGTGGTAAAATTAGTAAGAAATAAACTGACTTGAACTAAACACTCTAGCGTGGTAAAAGGGAGCAAAACAATGCTGGTAGTTGTAAGAGTCATGTCAGAGATTTAGTGTACTTTCAAATGAGAGCACTGTCATCACATGGAGACACTGAGCCAGCTGTTTGAAACCCAGTGTCAGACTGGCCATAGAATCACAGAACCTTCTGGGCTCTTGGGCAAAGGGGACACCCATCGACTGCACAGCTCAGTAACAAACACCTCCTGCTCACCCATGCCTGATTTATGTGCTAGATCTTACCTTCATCATCTCTTTGGACAACTCCCTCATCGTTGCTTGGATTTCAGGGATTTTCACTAGATTTTGCATAGCTTTCATAACTTCTGTGCTCTTCTGCAATGAACCTGCTACTCTCAGGACAGCTGTGAAGGAGAGGCACAGAACAGCTTGAACGATCCATGCACTGCCGAAAGCAGAGAAATTACATCCTCCCTACATGGACAGAAATTTGTTTACATTTAGGCAATTTAATTAAAAAAAAAAAAAGAAACAGGTATCCCACTTCTTCCTTCTTGACTATCTTCCTGGAAAAGCCCACCTTGTTACCCACATTGGAAAAGCCACATTTATAGCAAAGCAGCCAGTCCTGTATAATTAGCTGGAGCAATCCAGATCACTGTAGAGATTTCAACCCACCAGTTCACAAAAGAGAGAGATCCCAGGGGCTCTTGCCCAGGGCCTCAGTAGCCACAGCTCTTGCCGAGGGTTTCACCAGCAGAGCTGCAGTCCAGCTCTGTGTCTGACTGCTGACACCAGTGCCCTCCTGCCTGACACTGGGTACTGCAAACTGACTCTGGCAGAAGTGTTACTGCAACGGTTCTACAGCAAAGGGAGAGCTATAAAGTTAATACCGAAGCAGATAAGCTGGAAATAGGCACAGCTTACACTGCATTTAACAATACTCTGTCCGGAGGATGTTCTCATAATGTAACTTACAAGCTTTCCTCGTATATGTCAATACACAAAGATCAAAAATTAAGGGTACTTTGAGGTTCTTGAATTCTGCCATCTAACTTTGCAGATTCCTAGACACAGAGAACTTACCTGTTTGTATATAAAATGGTCACTCCTTAATGAAGCAAAATGAAGGTACAGCATATATTATTTTTCATTTTAATAATTTAAGAGCTTACACTTGTCACGTTAACAAACTAACAGAGACTTTGACTTGAGCAGTCTTTCCCAAGATGAAGCAAGTTAATACAAACCCCATACTGAACTGTAGATCCCTCCCTATTCCATAGCATCATAGAATGGTTAGGATTGGAAGGGACCTTAAAGATCATCTAGTTTCAACTCCCCTAGTTCTGGGGTAAGTGTATCAGAACATTCCCAGTCAGATGAAGATGCTGGTGGCAGGAATAAGGAGGAGGATGCTTTGAGTTTTTCCTTTAAAAGGACACCTCAAGCTGCAAGGATGGCCCTGCTTCCCTTTCCTGAGTGAGGTACATGGGCAGCCACATTTGACCTATTGTAAGATTACACTTAAGGTTCACATTTTAACTCCAGATTTATCACTCATCTGGTGTCGGAATCTACTTGGATAATGTTGGGGTGGTATTGGTGAAATGTCAAATACTTTGACATTTCAGTAGCATGTTCACCTCCACCAAGTCTTTCCTTCTCTTTAAACCTTTCTGCTCTGCTCCTGTTACTATCTGGGATGCTCTCAGGTATGGAAAACACTGCAGGAAGTCTATTACAACAGATTTCTGATGTGGATAAGGAATGAGGGAAATATGCTGGTTCTGGAGGAGCACAAAGGACCAAGGAGGGTTTACAGGTAATAAGCCACAGGGAAAATCAATTCATCCTCATCCAGGAAATCAAACACTGCTCCTCCATCTCTATTTGGGTGTTGGTAAGTGTCCCCAGACTTTTGCTAAAGAAACAGCCATTTAAACCATTTACAAGATGAAGGGAATTCTACTGAAGAAAATAAACCTGTCAAAATCGGTGACACAGGGATATGAGGCACATTCACACTGTTCAGGAACACACACTAAAAATGTGCCTCAAATCACTGGAAGGGAGTTCAGTTTCAGAGCAGGTGATTCTCACACCACTGAGAAGGCTCTGAGGAGAGGTGTGAGATCATCTCCTGAGCAGCTCATCAGAAGAAACACAGAGAGCCAGTGAAGATGTAGGGACCAACGAGGGGGTGGAACCCCAGGAGGTCCCTGACTACTTCAGAGCCCAGGGTGGGACACCATCCAGACTGGACAGTGGGGAAACAGCTTCCAGAACATCCTGCAGAGTGACAGGGGTTATTGCCTACAGGGACACAGGACTGTATTAACAGGATGTATTATGAGCAGGTTTGAACTCAGGAAAAACTTACTATGGATCTTTTAAGCGGATTGCAGGAATGTGGCTGAACATGAGAAATATCATGAAAATGACCAAAGGTAGAGAATGGGAGAGATCGAGGTGGACCAGGGAACACAAATTTCAGGGGCCTGTAGGACCAGGTACCAGCAGCTCAGGCAGAGCAGGAGATCTGGGGCAGGTTAGTTGGAGCACCTGGGAGTAGCTCCTGGAACAATCCATATGTTGTGTATCCATATGTATGTGCTCTGCCAGCTCAGTCCTCATCAGCTGATGGAGCAGGATGGAGCTATCAGTGCTGTCATGTTTGTGTGAAAGCTCTGTGTGTTATGGAGTGCTGGTAAAGGCTCTGCTGTGAGTGTGCAGGGGTGTGTGTCTGCTGGGATTAGGGGCTCAGCCTGGCTGGATGTGGGGACATGGAACTGCAGCAGGCTCACAACTCTGGGCCTACTATGGGAGGAACTTCCCTAGGCCCTGAAACCCACTGGAATTAGCTGCCTTTCACAAGACCACAGCTGCTTCCACATTCACACTCTGCCTGCATGTGACCTTGGTTCTGAAAACATAAACCTCAGGCCTCACCTCTAACACTAGAGCAGTTACTGTGCTTGGGCTCGGGATTTGTTCTTACCCAGCTGGTTCTTCATCCCCATGAGAACGGAGTTCATGTGAGCTTTGGATGCATAGAGTTTGCTCACAGCCCTCCGAGAGCGGATCAGCTCCTTCGCCAGGATCACACACACATCCTTCTGCCCTTTCTTGGCAGCATCCTTTATCGACCGCTTCACCTTCTCCTCTTCCCTCTGGATATCTGGAGCACAGAAAATGACAGAATCAGAAGTTGTCCTTTTATAAAAACAAAGGCATCAACACTCACTTTCTGGCACAGGCTGACTTGAAGACTTGAACACAGCTTCTCAGGTGGGAGTTAATGAACCCTGCACTCAGGACCAGTCATTCTCTCAGCATCAATCACTGGTGTCTTTATCCTAAAGGACTGGCAAAAAGCTGTAGGGTCATATGTAGAAAAACAAAGCCTTGCTGCTTCCCCACTATTATGTGCAGAAATGCCACAATAAGACAATAAAGACATGTGTATGTCAGACACAGGGCTGAGCCAAGTCCCAGCATATCAGAGCAGGTGAGAAAGAGCTGAAGTGGTCCTGCAGAAAACAGAAAGCACCAAGAGAACTCCAGCAGTACTGGGGGATTACAACATTCACTCTGACAGGCTGGAAACAACCATGAGTATTGTGCTACTACACCCAGAGTGGTGTAGGGCAGCTCTGTACTCGAGTGCTTCACTGGTATGACCAACTGTGAGTATGAGATCAGTGGCACAAGTATGCAAGAACTGTCCATCCATCTTTGAAGGTCAATGTTCCTCAAGTGAGCCAAAGTCACTACCCCAGTCCCTCTGCTGCAGAGGGACAAAGCAGCCCAAAGCACCTGCAAATGGACTTGCAAAACACAAAGTTACTGTATTACTCCAACTCTATCAACTCAAAAAAATCAATTCCGAAGTCACAAGGATACCTTTCATTTCTCCAGACTTTCCAAGCCCTCAAAAAATCAACCTACACCAAGCAGAAATCATTACAGCAGCAAGAGTCCAACAACAGATGGTTTCAAAACAGCATGTTTCTATATTAGTAACTGTGCTGACTGGGTGAGCCAAATGTTTGAGTGATCCAAGCCCACTCAGACCAGGTGGATCTAATGTTGCCATATTGGAAAGTATCTAGCACAGCCTTCCCCAGGGAAACTAAGACAGGTCCCAGCAGAGCATCCTTAGTCCAAGACTGCAGGGATTTCCTGTGTAAGGCTCAGCTGAAAGGAGAGAGCAGAGCAGAGTCCAACTACCGCAGGTAATTTCTGAGCAAACCTTCAGCGGCACACAGCTGTCATCCTTCAGGAGCAGCCTGCTAGCCTGGCAAGTGTCCAGCAGAACCACTTACTTCCACAGCTGACACTGGGTAAGATGTGAAATCCTAGCACGAAGATATTCTATACTTTATTTTAATGGGAATTATCAGAGTAGTGGGTGGTTGGTGGTTAGCCCTGAACTCTATTTCTTTGAATGTAAGACTCTGAAATACACACAGAGACATGTTTAGGGCTGTTACAGTAATCAGATTTACATTCACATCAAAATACTACATTACCACATAATTCAATATGTATATAGGCTATTAGAAGTATTATGCTATCTATAAAGATAAGAGAAAACCAAAATTTCAAGAAACTTCAATGTATGTGGATAATTTCCTCCCACAAAAGATTATGTGACCTCTAAAACATACTTAGCTAACAAGATCAGTCACACTGCAGCTCCTCTGTGCCTGACACAGCCACACAGTGTGCCCTGGAGAATGCAAAACCATTCACAAGCATAATGAACATCACTGTACATCAGTTTTCCTGGAAAAGGCACAAACCCTGTTCCTCATTTTACAGACAAGGACAAAGACAGACTTTGTACTGCAGGAGCAGCTCTCTCCAACCAACTCACACAAGTCTACAAGTGGGAGAAGATGCAAACCCTGCCAGTTCATCCAGAGGCATGTGGCTGAGGATGAACAGGGAAGGGAGAATGTATTCCTAGAGGAGTCACTCAAAACAAACATGTGCCCAATAACCAGATGCTGACACAAGATACCCTTTACCAGCACATCCACTGGACTAATCCTGAGCACAGAGCAGAAGACAAAAAGGGGACAACAGAACTTGATCCCAAACCTCCTCTGAGGTACAGGGAAGGCAGGCAGGGGAGAGAACAAATTTTGAACCAACAGCAGTGTAATAATATTCAAGACACCTTCAGCAATGTAATGCTCATAATTTAAGGGCAAAACACCCACCCACCGAGAAAATACTTTTTATTTCTCCTTCCTCTCTTCTGTTTCTAATTTTCCCAAACTGACAGGAAACTACTTTTGTTTGGCATGTGCATTTCACACCAGTGCATACCTGTGGAATTAAATACCACACTGACACCATTCAATAAACCCATGCAGGTGAAATTCCAGATAATAAGTCTAATTCATGTTATCAAAAGGGACTTAAGAACATTGTGTCTTACTGGGAGCATACAATATTCAGGTTCTTTGGAAACTTGGAGAACTTCACAGTGACATAATTTTGTAACACAGACTAAGTCTGGCCCCAGGATCACAATCATCTTCCTGTATTCCAGATGTGATGGAGTACCCAAGGTTATTAAATTCACAGCCTCCCCTAATTAAAGCAGAAAAACCTTGAAGGTAGACAGGGAGAGGAAGAACAAAAAATGAGACATAAGTACAAACCTCTGATCTGTCTATCAATCACTCTCATTTCTTTCCTTATCTTCAAGGACCACTCATTGACCTTAAAAAGATAAAGTGAGAGTTATTGAAATTCCAACTTTAAAACTATGCTTTTATACTTTCATGTAACTTAAAACATGAAAGTATCAAAAGCAGCACTTCAAAATGCACAAGCTGTAAGTTTTGAGTGATGTTAAACTATTTCATTATTCAAATCCAAAAAACCCAGAACATAGCAGATATACCACCAATTACTTAACATTCAGACAAGGAGTTAAGCAGGACCTGTACAGATCCCTTCCAAGTGAAACCCTTCTCTGATTCCATGATGTGATGTGTGGGTCAGATACACTGTCTGGGTAGCTTCCCATATCACAGCCATGTTGCTGTGTGAGGGAACTTGCCACAGGGGAATCCAGCACAAGGTAGAGACTGGCACAGGATGACAGCACCAGGAGTGCTACTATGAAATGTTACAAGGATTCCCAGGAGGTCTCCAAGCCAACCCCCTACTCAAAGCAGGCTCAAGTTCAGAGTTCAGACAGGTTGTTTGGGATCTCATCCATTGAGTTTTGATACTGTTTGAGGGCAGAGACTTCACAGCCACTCTGGGCATCTATTCCAGCACTTGAATCACTCCTGTGGTAAAGACCTTTCCTCACAGAATCACAGATGGTTTGGGTTGGGACCTTAAATACCCTCTAGTTCCTACCCCGCGCTGTGGGCAGGGACACCTTCCACTAGACCAAGCTGCTCAGAGATCCATCCTGGCCTTGAATGTCCAAGTCAAAATTCTCCTCTAGCCACCCACCAAAACGAGCCCAGTTCCCTCAGCCTCTCCTCCTGCATCATGGGCTCCAGTCCCCCACCATCCTGATGGCCCTCTGCCACACTCTCCCGTTTGCTGAGATCCTTCTTGAATGCCCACACTGGAAGCACTGTCTTACAGACGTGGCCTCATCAACGCCGAATGTGGAGCAGTGATGAACCAGCTGCCTCAACATGATGACTACAGCGTGTGAACGCAGCCCCTTCTGCCCTTACTGCTGCAAAGCTGCACTGCACTCCTGTTTGTTATCCGTGGGATAACCAACCCTTGCAGGACTGACTGCAGTGTCCCCTCTTGTTCTTCAGAACAGAGCACAAAATGTCCTGTAGAGTCATTCCTCACCCTGCTAGGAAGCTAAGAAGGTCCTTTTTTGAGTATGAGGGAGAAGAGACTGAAGTAAACCATCACAGAGCTCTGGCTGTCAACTGTCATGTCTCAAATGTAACACGTACCAGAGATTTGCTCTACAACTTGTGCTCTAGAACAAACCAACACATACTAAGCCTTCGTGTATAGGCACAAACAGCAACTGTCAAATAAACTACAGCAGAATTCAGAGCTTCTGTCTCTGCAATGCACAACCCAGCACAAAGACACCATTAACCACGACTGGCTGTGTGTTGTCATCAATCCCTGCTAACTCTGACAGCAGGAAACTGACAGCTCATCCCTCGCACAGCCCAGGAATAACCTGCTTGACACAACTGTCCTAAAGGCAGAGCTGGGTGCTTCTGTCTTCCCTGGTGCTTCCAACACTCATCTCCTGTGTTGTGTGTAAGAGGAGGAGGAGGAAATCCCATTGACTCACATCCAGACTACTTCATGCTTCCAGTTACACGAGACACAGCAATTTGCTTTGCAGTAAAGAGGTTGCACTGCCCTTTTTACACAGGACACCAGGGACACAGCTAATTACTCCAAGCACACCTCCATGCTGATGAAACTATTCTGCTTTCACTCCTGATCTAAACAAAAACATCATTCTCACAGCACTGCACCAACCAGAGACTCAGCCAGCAAAACACTAAGCTGAGAAGAGCCAATTTAGACTACACTGGATACATAACACATTTTTTTATTAACACGTGAGCAGTGATTTATGAAAGGCAACAATGAAATCCATCAGCATCTTGATGATTTCATTCCACTGTGACCAGAAACCTGTGGGTACAAGGAGGCTCACACAGTTTGTCTGCAGACTCACCCTCCCTCTCCCAGTATCCAAGTCCCGACATTTCGGCTGCTCCTCATTTTGCCTCTGCAGGAGGAGCTCGACGCTCCTAACACCCCAGAGCCAGAATTTATGGCAGACAGCGACCAACGACCTAAAAACCCAGGAGCTGCTGACTCAGCCTCCCCAAACCTCTCCACCCAGGATGCATCGCTGCTCTAGCCACCGCGGCCGGGC
>NW_008673402.1:0-866 GCF_000695815.1 Acanthisitta chloris
TTACCCACACTGGGGAGGCTGTGGGGGCTGCCCAGCTCCATTCTGCCCACACTTTGGGGAGTGCCCAGCTCTGGTGCTGGAGGTGGTGGTGGTGCCCAGCCCCAGTGTTACCCACACTGAGGAGGCTGTGTGAGTGGGGGTGCCCAGCGTTGGTGCAGGAGGTGCCTGAACTCCATGTTGCCCACACTGGGGTGCAGGGGGGTCCCAGCCCTGGTGCTGGGGTTCCCATCCCCAGTGCTGCCCACACCAAGGCCCTGTCTGAGCCCTGTCCTCCCCACAGATTACATCCACCGCATCGGGCGGACAGGCCGCGCAGGGAAGAGTGGAGTAGCCATCACCTTCCTCACCAAGGAGGACTCGACAGTGTTCTACGACCTGAAGCAGGCGATCCTGGAGAGCCCCGTGTCCTCCTGCCCCCCCGAGCTGGCCAACCACCCCGACGCCCAGCACAAACCTGGCACCATCCTCACCAAGAAGCGGCGGGAGGAGACCATCTTCGCCTGAGGCACTGCTGTCCCCTCTCTGTGTCCCCTCGAGGACCAGCAGAGCTGCCAGGACTGCTGTGGCCATTCCCTCCCCACGTCCCTGTGCAGCCAGGACTGCCCCCACGCAGGGACTGGGGCTGGCACTGTCCCCAAGTGTCCCCCCTGTCCTCCTGGTCCCCTCCCCACCTTCCCCATGGAGCGGAGGAGCTGCTGGAGGCTGTTTGGGGGCCAGTTCCTCCCTGCTGCCAGGGCAGGGCTGGCAGGGCTGGTTTTTGGGGTGTCCTGGGAACTGTCTGCACCTCATTCTTTGGGTTTTTGAGGGTTTTTTTGTAGGAGAAGCTCCAGGCTGCAGGAATAAACCCGCAGCAGCGTTACCAGCAC
>NW_008673403.1:0-9959 GCF_000695815.1 Acanthisitta chloris
GCACTGCCGGCACCGCCTGCTCCCCGCACCGGGCACCGCCAGCCTCTCGGCCCGCCAGGTGTGCTCCCACGGCGCTTACTCACCGATCCCTATCGCGGAGGGGGAGTTTCCCCGCCGGCTCGGGACTCTCCCGCCTCACCAGAGCCACTCGCTGGGGCAGATTTATCTCCACATAGCTGCCAGTAACTCCTTGTTGCTTGCTGAGCTGTCACACCTGCGAAGTCAGTGCCACGGCTGCCCCTCGCTTTGCTAGGCACACAACTAGGCTGCTGTTTTAGAGAGGAGAAGCAAGTGGTTTCCTGTTTTATAATGGTCTTTGTAAATGGCACGTCCAGTTGGAATATGTATCCCAAGGTTGTCAAGTTAGGCTTTACGTGGACACGTGAGAAAGCCCCTGCCACAAGATTGCATAGTCTGTAGGGTAATTTTGGGAGCATGCACAGTGTATTGGTTCAGAAATTTCAGCAGCAAATTCTGGTTTGGATATTTCTTTGCAGGAAGGAAAGGTTCTGAGAGGCTCAAAGTGGTCTCCTTTCCTTGATTCTGTTTTTATGATAACTAGGAGTGCTAAAGTACCCCACGAAGCAAATCAAGCAAAAAGTGGGGCTACATTAGTAGGAAAAAGGAGCATTTTCCCAATAAATGCATAAACTATGCTCTGAGAGCATTACAATTTCCAGTCAGTGAAGTTTTGCACAGCCACCCTAATCGCTCTTGATTTGCAGCCTTTGGTGGAATCTCCATCCACCAAGACTGTAGTTTTTCTATTACAATATTTTACATGTTAAATTTAATAGCACTACAGAACTGCTGCTAACTAAGAATTTCATGCCTGTCATCATGCAGTATTACACAGCTACTTCAAGCTCCAGAGCCACTGTAAGGGGAGACCCTCTGCCAAAAGCACAGACTCATAATATTTGAGTTAACAAAGCATCTCTGTTCGTCTCTGCACAGAGCTAGTAGCCAGTACTGGGGATCACGTAGCAGAGCAGCTCTGATTCCTGTTAATGGAGCTCATGAGATTATGTGTGGTCACTGTTTTAAAGAAATACCAGTAACCTGGTCTGCTTCCAGAAGTATCCGAGTCCTCCTGAGGTGCACATTAAGCACACATTTCAAGGCATCTCACTGAATTAATTTACATGATTGAACAGCTTTATTTTCACCCTCCATAGAAGTGTGTTGTTTAACTACTGATAAGATCCCTGTATGCAGCTTACTGCTATCACCTTACATCAGCATTTTTATGCTCCAGGGTTTTTCAATCTCAATGACTTCCAGTCCTGCCTGAGCAGCTCTCCAGCTGCTGCAGTTGGCAGTGCAGTAGCAGCCACCCTTTGGGTTGCCTCTCTGATGAAGGAAAGGACATGAAAATAGCATTCTTGACAAGGCAGTTAAAGGAAGAAAGAACAGTTTGCATGACTACCTTCCTTCTGTATCAAGGCAAGGCTGAGCTCTGTAATTTGCGGGGGCCTCTTCTCACGTCTCTGACTTTTGATGGTTTGGAACACAACTTTTGGTCTGCTTTTGGCTGCTTGAAAACTGGGAAGTTTGTTTCATTAAGCACGAAATTCAGCTGTGCATGGTAAGGGGTGTGGATGACCTGAACTTGTATGGAGAGGGAGAGCATTACTGTGCTGTGATTTTTTCAGCTGGGATGGGAAACAAACCTCCCCCCTCATTTAGAAGATTTTTGTTCAAAAACCATCTATTCTGAAGATCAGCAGTGAAACCAATTTACCTCTGTTCTTTGCTCCTTAGACCACTCTGTCAGCTGCAAATATGATCTTCCTTCCCTGCCAGCCTTCTGGCAGCATCAAGAGTGTCCCATGCTCTGCTGTAGCACTTGCTAATCTTTCTGTAACTAAACTTCCACTTGAGAAACCTAGTGATGTTCTCATGCCTCACTGACGCCTGCTCTTGGCCCTTTTCTCCTCCATGTCCATCCCAGGCTGTCATTGCAATCACTCATCCTCACTAGTTTCTGGTGCTCTGCAGCTGCTCTTGCTCCTCTTGCTGCCTCCACCTGGGGCACCCCCAGTACTAACACCAAGCTAATAAACTGGGCTGTTTTTGGCTGGCTCTGCCAAACCACAGTGCTCTCAGCTCCAGAAATGCAGAGCTGAGATACTTGAGCAGACCCATGCAGGGCCAATAGAGGAGAATTTATTAGTCTGGGCTATGCTTCACTGCTCATATCCCCCAGTGAGATCTGTCTCATCTGTTTTGAACCTCTGCACAGCAGACTTTTTCACTTGTTGCTGAGGCTGTTTGTGCTATTGGATTACAACTTCCCCGTGTTTTTCTTGGTGAAAGAGGAGTAGCCAGAAGAATGTAGAAAGCAGCTATAAGCAGGAGTGTGTATTATCATCTCTGGGCCTCAACCCTTTAGGAAGTAAATGTGAAACAATAGCAGCCCCATGTATAAATACTGTCACAAACGTTCTTGAGTAATTATTTACAACTGCAAACACTTGCAAACAGATTAAGACCCTTTTTCTTCACTCTGTGCAAATACTATAAGATTTTTGCAGGAAATGGAGGCTGCAGCTTTGCATAAATCAAGCCTGAATTCTGCCTCATGGTCCTTAGCATCAGAAACCTGATCCCACCACTTGTGCATACTTACTGTGTCGTGCTAACTTCCATGTTTAAAATCAAGAGGTTCAGAGGTTGAATCAATGTTTACACAGAGCACACTGAAATTTTTCAAGCACAAAAGTAGAAAACATCCTTGCTTGGTAGTTCTTGCCTAATTTATGAAGGATCATATGAAATTAAGCAGTTGATGATGGCAAAGAGCTTCCCCAGCTCTGTTGAGAATTCTTGAGATCAAGCAAGCATCTAACACTACTGCTTATGAAATATTGAGTTTCAGAAACTAACATTAAGTGATGTACTTATGATCAGAGTTAAAATCCAGTATATACTGCAATAGCCAAGTGATGAGCTCAGCTGTCAGGACCTAAAAGCAGGGTGTGATCAGGACAAGTCCAGCACACAGCATACAACGACTCATAGCCAAACTCCATGTGAACCCACTAAATTTGGTTTTCTGAGGCAGAGGCTTTCTGAGAGAAAAAAAAAAAGGATTTTGCAACTTAGATTTCAGTGAAATAGCAGAGCACTTTTCAGCTGAAGTCTCTAAGTAGTTAATACACCTTCGTTACAAACAACTTCTGCAGCCAGAGGATTTTACTACCATTAAAGTTTTTGCAGCAGTAATCTTTATCCCCTGAGGTTTTGCTGGGAGAAACATGAAACTGTTTCCTCATCCTCCCTGTCCTACTCTCAGCTGGAGCCTGTTTTTTTTCCATTCCCATCATACCCTGTGGGTTTAACAGACACCTTCCCTCCTCTGCCCCAGATGCTGGGTGGGGTCCACACACTTCATTATGGCAAGCTGCTATAATTCAGTCCATGACTATTATTTTTAATTTTCTCCTTTTATCATCTGCACATTTGCTGTCACGCTTTCTTGACATAACCTGTTGTAATTCTGCCTGCCATCTGAGACTACAGCCTGTTCCCTCCTCCCACAGTGCTGCAGGACAGCTTTATTGCACAATGTCCAGCACTGCTTGAAAATGTTGCTACAATGCCTAGAGGAGCAATTGCATGAAGATTCTTTGCTGTTCAGATTAGACCCTCTCTTTATCTCATTCAGATTCGATGTACTGTGAATTTGAAAACACATTTGCTGGCTTTTATGTTTTGTGTTGTGCTGTAAAGCAGATTTTCTTTGTAAGCACACATCATTAATATATTCTGATAATAAATCCAAGGAGTGCTCAATATTTGTGCACCAGAACACTTTGATCCTGGCTCTCCACAGCCAGTTCCACATCTGTGTGAGCTGCAGCAGTTGCTTCTGAGCTACATAGTGGGTTTCAACCCCATAAATGGCTGCCAGCCCCAAACTGGCCAAAGGCAAGGAGAGATTCCAGGGTGGATAATCACTGAGACACAGGGATGCTGTGCTGGGCCTGGGCTGGAGTTTTCAGACCATCAGCTTCAGCCTGGAGTGACAAACAGGAGTGGCTGTGGATGTATATTTATGCAGGAGCAAACAGTTCAGTTTTCTCCTCAGGAGGCATTTCTTTCTGCTGTTGATGTCTAGGAAGCCAAGATGACAAATCCAGTAAACTCAGGAGGCATTATAAACCTTTCTGTACAGTTGAGAAAAGGCTGAAACAAAGCCAAGGCATGCTCCTTCCAGTGTTTTCCAATTGCATCCTTTTCCTGCCAGGCTTCATTAAGAGCCAGATGCTCTTAATCTAGCACAGGTTTGGGAGGACATTGTCACACCTGCTGAAAAAATATAAGATTAAATGTTATCAGCATGCTGAAACCTTCAGATATTTTCTAGAGCACTGAGACCTGCAAGATTGTGGGTAGATGGTGCTACCCCAGCTTTAAAATGAGCTTGCTACATTCAAAAAATCAGTTGGCATATCAAATGTGTCATTTGGATCCAAACAATTCCAGTAGTTTCCTCTTTGATTCAGTGCTGCAAGGCATTGTATTTAGTGTTTGTCTGGATCCATGCAGTCTGCTGTTTGAAAATTGCATTTTCAGGGTTAGAGGATGAAAGAGAAAGGTAGAACCTTATCTGTTGCTGATTTCAGGAAAGATTTGAAAGATGAGTCATCTTAGAGTTCCTGTCTACCTTTCAGTGCAGTAGTTGGACTCAGTTCAATAACAGGATTTCAGATTCTTCCTAAACCTTCATTGTTATTGGAAAAAAAACACCCCACAACAAAACAGGAAAGACCTGTTTCAGGAAGGACTGTTCTATCACTGAAAAAGGGCCCATGGAGCACCTGACTCTGAAATATGCTTATTTATTATAAATAATTTCCATGGCGTCACATTAACAAACATAAAAGGTCATGAACTCCTGTATTTGAAGCAAATGTGCTTGACATCTGGGATCTGGCAGAAGCTCCTCCTGTGGGATAGATTGTTTGCACAGAGCTTTATTGAAGAATAATATTAAGAATGAATTACGAAATATTAGTGTAACCTAGTAAGAAATGATTGTATTTTACAAGCCAGAGGCATAACAGATCTCAAAGAACTGTTTCAGTTCATCTGATTCAAAAGCACATCAAGGAGTGCTAGCTGTGACCAGCTAGCAGTGAAAATCTGTGGCGTTTAAGTGCTGCAGTTAGAAGTGAGCTGGAAGGGGAGGTCCAAATGCAGGCAATGGCTTAAATGCTTGTCTGTATTTTCAGTACGCCCCCACTCTGTGAAGGGAGTGAGGAGGGAATTGGCAGGGAGCCTTGGTAGCTGGGGAAGGAAGCTGAGTGCTGAGTGGGAAGTCAGGCCACCCCTGCACACCCCCAGCCAGCAAGCAGGGCAGCCCCAGCCCTGGGCATCAGACACCTCCATGGGCTGGGGCTGGGCAGGACACCAGGGCTGTGGGGAGCTGGAGACTGTCACTCCTGCAGTTTATCCCTCTCTCTTACACATGCCAGAGAATACCTCAGAGGCACAGCCTTTTCCCCACCCAAGGGATGCTCCCCGGGCTGTTTGTGAAGCCCAGTCTCCCCAGGATGTGCTCTCCCACCATGCTGGGATGGTACCATTTCCTGGGGTGCCTCTGAGGTGTCTCCCCAAACACTGTTCCAGTCCCACTTTTCTGTGACACTGCCTAGAAATGCCTGTTTCAATGTGGAATTGGGGATGAGGAAGGCTGAGGAAATTGGGACTGTTCAGCCTGCGGAAGAGAAGGTTGCATGGAGACTTCATAGTAGCCTTTCAGTGTCTGAAGGGGCTACAGGGAAGCTGGAGAGGGACTCTTTGTTAGGAACTGTAGTGACAGGACAGGGAGTAATGAATTCGAATTGAAGGAGGGGAAATTTAGGGCAGATAGTAGGAAAACGTTTTTTCCTGTGAGGGTGGTGAGACACTGGAATAGGTTACCCAGGGAGGTAGTGGCTGCCCCAACCCTGGCAGTGTTCAAAGCCAGGCTGGATAAATCCTTGAGCAACCTGCTCTGGTGGAAAGTGTCCCTGCCCATGGCAGGGGGCTGGAACTAGGTGGTCTATAAGGTCCATTCCAGCCCCCTAAAAATTCTATGATTCTGTGAGAGACAGCTCTCCATGTCCTCTCAGTCTCCTCGGAGCCTGGGTACCTGCCTGCCCAAGCAAAAGGCAGAGCAGGCAGCTGTGACCAGTGTCCCAGGGACGGGACACGTGCAAACTCCTGCCTGGCTCCTTTTCTCCCCTCTCTTTTTTTGGACCTCGGGGCCAGGTGCTGCTGCCCTGCCCCATGTTTTCACACCAGCATCTCTCTGGAGTCTGCTCAGGGCTTCAGAGCTGGCCTGTCTCCCAAAAGCAGACACAAGCCTGCCCGAGGATGAGCAGATGTTCCTCTCCCCAGGAAGCAGGGGCCAGCCAGGTGTCACCCACACACAGAGCAAGGGCAGCACACAAAAGTCCTTCCTGAAAGGGACTGAGTCAAGAAACAGGCCCAACTTGTGAAACACAGAAATAATTTTTTTTTTCCAGTTGTAAAAAACTTGGTTTTGTCTTCTGTTTTCAGGTGAAAGCATACTTCATTTGCCTTGCTGAAAGGGGGTGATGGCAAAAAGCCATTCTGGAAAAGACAACACACTAAATCCTGCTGGACACATGGAAGTGAGGGAGCTGAGAAGAAGATCCATGAAGGCCAGTGACCAGTCACCTGCAGAAGCTGGAATGCTGCTCTTCCATCTAAAATTGCTTGGTTCAAAAGGAGAACACGTGCTGATCTCCAAGCTGGAGCTTTGGGCACGTCCCTCAGGGAAAGGCAAGGTGCTTTAAGCCATTTAAGAAATGCCATAACTAGAAAGAGAGGTTACTAGCCTACTTTACCCTAATTTTAATGCTTCATAACAGCTGCAGGTTGTTTTGCAGGTACGTGAAATAAGGGAAAGGCAACCTGCTTCCCACTCTCTCAGCCTTCACTGTGCCAGCAGCACTGGTTGCTCCTCACCCTTGCACCCAGAGTCACTGGGAGGTAAATGTGCTGCAGTCAGAACCCTTGCTGATATCGCTAGGGATTTTAGGGCAGGAGCAAGAATGTGCTCTCACCCCAAAGCAGAGGATTATGCATATTTAACTCATGTTTGGTTGTACACACAAACATTGAGAGAGGAGAGAACATACAGCCCCTCAGAGACTGCTTTGGCAAGCAGACTGAAGTGTGTTACATCGTGGTACAATTCAGTCATACAGCTGAGTGGTTGGGTGCTGGGCTCATGAACCTGTGTTTTACCAGAGAGTTCAACAGCTGCAAACTGCAGGTTATTTATTCTCGACAGTATTTTCTTGAGAGATTATTTTCAAGAATCCTGAGTCAGCAAGTAATAACTGTAGGTACAAATATTTATTTGCAGGACACAGTATCTTTGCTATGTCATTTACCTGTGCTCCCCAAGCAAAAATGTTTATATGTGTATGACTAAGGCTGGCCTTCCATGGTGAGCAAATATCCACTTGCCTCAAGCATTTTCAGCTGTCATTATTGCTTTAACTCTTAACTCCATAAAAACTAGATCATATGGCAGCAAGGAGTTCAAGGGTGAAGGGTTAATCATTTCACTGCAGCTCGGGGATTAACTTCATGTTAAACCCACGTGCATTTGTGTCCAAGTGACATAATGAAATATGTGCTTGGAGGTGGAAGGTGCAGTCATTCAAGCAAGCAAGGATTTATTGATCTAGTTCTTCATGATCTTAGAAAACCTAATGGAACATTTCTCAGCCAAAGCTGTGTCTCCTCCCCCACTTAAACTGATGTGGTGATCCCAAGAGTGACAAAAATTTTCATTAGCAGGCAGACGGAGGATGTGTTTCAGTACCACACTTTAGGCAGCCTTGGTGATGATTTTGGCATGTTATGGTGACTGAAGTGTGCAAGAGCCCAGGAAAGGAGAAATAGGCTAGAAAGAATAAAAAATGGGAATGCAGAAGTGCTGTTAAAGATCAGCAATCAGCTGCTGTTCAGAACAGACCTTACAAACAGTGGCACAGGCTATGAACCCTTGCACCGTTGTGAAAGAGCTGAGTTCACACATGCTGCCCTCATGAGTTACTGGTGTGAGAAAGTGTTCACCTGCATGAGACAGGGAACTGCTGTCTGGCTTCCTGGAAAATACACGTTGGCCTCATTTTTTCCATCACTGATTTGGCTATATGCAGACTGACACTGAGGACGGTTCAACAACATTCAGCTGCACCCGTGGGCCTAAGGAGGAACTGTTGCCACCAAAAACAGAGAGGGAGGAGAAGGCAGGAGTTCTGGTACACACAATACAGCCCATGGGACTGCTCAAGGAAATACAATTCATAGCTTACCCGTAAGGAAGTGCAGCAGGAGGTTAAATCCCTGCAGGATATCAGTTTTACAGCCCAGCCAAACCCCATCTCTCCAGCAGCGCAGTGTCCTTTACCAGCTGGCTGGACAGCACTGACAGAAGAGAAAGTACAACCTCCTTCAGGTTTGTTCACACTTGTGAGTCAGCTTCAGAGATACCACTGCCTTATCCACAGAGCCCTTGATGAACGGAGAGGGTCTTGTCCGGGAGGATACTGTCAGAGCAAATTGGTCTTGCCTTGTGGAAGGAGCAGTAAGGGAGGGAATCATTCAGTTCTATGTGCAGCCTCATCTAAGGTGAACATGGCAAACATGTATAGTAACAACAACCTGAATAACAGGCTGTAAGCAGCTGGAGAAAGAAGGATAAAGTGGCTCATGTTTGGAAACGTAAGATTAGGCCACTTGAGCTGTATGCCAACAGCTAAGTCAGAGCAACTGAAGTGTCCATGTTCTACCACTTGGAGTGGAATGCCCAGCCCCCCTGTACCTTCACTGGTCAGGCCACTTTTACCAGGGCACCCCAGAGTGCAATGTAGAACCAGAACTCTTTGCTCATGGGCCACAGACCTGCTTTCTCATTTTCTTTGTGTAGTTTTACAGAGTTGTTTGCTTCGCCTTAAATTTTGCAGCTCAGCATTCCTGAAAAAAGTTTGCATGTGTGTCTGTTTCAGTGTCATTTTTCTTGAGTGTGTGATTCAGAATTAATGCATTTGCAGTGCAGTGAAGGGAAATGACGTGTCCTCTTGGTTCTGTAAGTGAGCAGCGGCAGTTCCTTTGATTTCATATCAGCTGTCTGAGTGGCTTGTAAATCATCACAAGCCCAGTGAATGGCATTACCTACCTCACTTCTGCAGTGAGCTATTTGAGTGATAAGAATGCAAGAGAACAACTGTGTGACCTAAGTTCATTCACTTTCCACAAAGCAAACCAGAGCCAGTCTTGGCTGTCCTTGCAATTTGCTGAAGTAAGAACATTCCACCTGCAAAACACAAACTCAGCTAACAAAGTCAAACCCCATTAGGCATGGGTCACTGAGTATGGTGTGGGTGGAAAAGCCTGTCTTGTACTAAAGTCACAAGATATGTAGTGAGGTGGGAGTGATAACTAGCTACTAGTTAATGATTTATATGTGAGGAAACCAGTTCAGTCTAAATTATCTTATATTAAACACTACTTGTTATGGAGACAAGTATATTCTGCCAAGTGTAAGACAATTTCTGGCCATAGCCTCATGGTCACTGTACAAATCTCTGCCTTTACTGGCTTCAAAGACCCAGGACAACTGGGAGAGGAGAGTGGCACTGTGTCAGGCCGGGAGGACAGTTTATCTCCTGAGATCCTCTGGAAAAACCACCAAGGCTGTATACACCCTCCCATACACCCTCCAAACGTGCTGGATAAGGCATGGCTGGTGCTTGGGGGGAACTGGGCAAGGGAGTCAACCCCACCATCAAAAGCAGTGACCTGCTCCAACCTTCAGTGAAGTTACAGGGGAAAGAAATGCCTCAGATACGTCAAGCTCCTGGTACAGATAAAGTAGTATTACACAAAATGTTAATTTGAGCCTTATCACATGTAAGCTCAGCAGG
>NW_008673403.1:9985-88848 GCF_000695815.1 Acanthisitta chloris
CTTCCAAGTATGGGCAACTGTCCAGCATAAAAGCTGTGAAAAAGAATTAGCCTCTTGAGAATTAATTGTATTTTCCTTTGAAGTTTTCTATTCTACTGTCTGTCTCTTACTAGTGTTTGTGACCAATAGATGTACCAGTATCATTGATCCTCATTGAACTTGCTTTGCAAAGACATGATAATTCTGTCATGAATACTTGCAGCGATCCTATATGAACAACACTAAACCAGGCAGTGATTGAAATAAGCTAGAATGAAATTGTAATTTTTGTTAGCAACGTATTTATTTTTAAAAAGCTTTACAATGATCCCTACTGGCATATTTGATGCAAATTGTTGACAAGCTGTAAAACAATACAAGAATTAAAAGCTCATTTTCTGCTACAAATTATGTAATGGTTATAGGTTAAAGGGACAGGATGAGTGACATGAAAATCATCCATTTTCAATTACAATATCCTCTTTAAAAAAACACAAAAGACAAAGATGACTATGAAATATAACATGTATATCAATCCAGACAGCCTGCAAGTAAGAGTCAGGGAAATGACTAAGCAGAAACAGTACGGATCATCTGTTGAGCTGGGCAGTGAGTTCTCCTCCTTGCACCTGTACTGGCTGCAGGATAAACTGTTTATATAAAGTGATTCTATATGTGCTATACCTAAAATTGTACTTGCAGGTTTCTGGTGTCCAGTGCATCTCATTAGGTGACAGTTTGGCCAGGGCAGTGTGATTTTTTTGAAAACTGATGCTGCATTTGAACACATGAATGTTGGCCCTCTGCTTTGGTTGAAATGACTGTCCCAAGCAAAGCTACAACACTTCATACAGCAAGAGAGATTTGTCTCAGAGATCCTGAACATGACAGCATTCCTTAGTACTTTTACATTATCTTGATGTGTCCTTCCCTTGCCCCTGAACATGCCTGTCTCTTTCTTGGCTCCACCATCAGACAGCCATTGTGTCTATATCCTGATAAGGATCAACCATGCTTAATCCTGCCGTGGGAGACAGGGATGCTGGAGGTCAAGGAGTGAATTTTTCCTTTTCCAGATGTTTCGTGGGATGTCTTAATTTCAGAGCTATTTATAGGCTACAAGGGCACTTATCTTTCTAAGGAGAGAATTTCCTTTTTAATATTTTATGTCTCTGGTTGATTATTTTTTTTCAATGGCAATGACATCATAACCAAAGAACTTGAAGGTTAACTAATCAGGAAGTTTTTTATTAACTCTCAGTTCAGTTGCAGTTTTATCCCTCTATAAGTCTCCTTTTCATCTATGGGTATGATTTTACACTGCTGTGAACCGAATGGTGTCACTTACACCACCATTAACTCACACCAAATCAGACTGGGTAATTCTAAGTGAGCACAACCCTGGGGAATGGCACAGGGATACACTAAAGCTTGCTGCAGGTGTGTGTGGGTGTGTGTGTGTGTGTGTGTTAGGCAACAGCTTGGTCCATTTAGTTTTTGTTCATTTTAAGTTTTCCATATTGAGAAATTTTATATACATTCTAAGGAAATATCCACTTGACATCATCATGCCTCATAGAGACTTGAGGACATGTCACTGAGCTTTGTGCCTTCCTCACTGACCTGGGGTGCAGTCTTGGGCTGACAGATGTTTCTGGTCACTGTAGGGGTCCAGGGATCTCTGCTGAGCAGCTACTGTTGGTTTTGAAGCAGCCAGTTCTTCTGTCCCCCTGCCCTACTGGAATTGGCATCAGATGTCAGGAGTCCAGAGGAATATTTTTGAATAATGGACTAGATTCAGGTTTTCTTGGGGATACTGATTTGAATAACAGACCTGTGTAATCTTGGCAGGCCATTTGCCTCTTTGTTTGCATTTCACATACTCTAAAAATTAGTTTACTGACCAAAATGATTCTTAGAAACAGGGATTTCTTATGAACGCTGGAGAACTCTGAGCCTGGATTCTTGAACTGTGTGTGCATGATGTGCAGGCAGCCAGGAAACACCATGTTTCAAGGATTTTTGTCAAAACTAACCTTTGTAGCTATGATTTCACATGTTGGTTGCAGAATATTTCCAGCAAGTTGCTGATGAACAATCTCCAGGCTAAGGTCCCAGTCTTGACAAACACACGCACGTACATTACTCTGAACACTGCAGAATCTCAAGGAAGTCAATATAATCCCTGATGGGCTGCAGAGAGGAACAATTTGTATGAATGATGCATGAGTTGTGACTCTGCAAAGGCTTTAACAAAATGCAGAGTCAAGTGCCTGGTTTGGCCTTTGAAGAACAGGAGTGAGGAATCATTTGTGGAAACACATCAATGAATGGCTTGAAATATCAGAGGAAATTTCAAAGTATAAAAGGCTATATCAGGAAATCTCAAAGTACCCAAAGATTGTGCCCACAGAGAAAGAAATACTGCAGTCATACTACTGTTTATTTACTGGAAACAATCTTCCAGCTCTACCATAATAATATGCAGATATGCATATCTGCATATCTGCAGATATGCTTACGTTTATACCACTGACACTGAAATTTGATACTTAAAATAGAACTGGGCTAAATCCAGACCTGATGTGAGTTGGTTAGCAATCACTGACTTCAGCATAGTGAATGACCACGTTGCACTCCCTCTGACTGCGGCCAAATACTCTGTTTGCAAAGTGGAAGGACCTCTTCCAAGGTGTATAAAGCCTAAGGATGTATTGCATAAACATGTCCTTAGCAGACTTCTTAAAAAGCCTTGAGACTATCAAGCCACCATGATACAGGTGCAATTTCAGTAGAAAAGTGATTCATCAGGAACAAAAAGAGCATCTTTCACCTTCAAAACTGAGGGGTTATGGGGTTTTAAAATCCTGTTCATGAAGCTGTGCCAGCAGGCTGGGCAATCCCTTCAGCCATTCACACCTAATTCTTTGCTGCAAGGATACCTACCAAGGTGGCAGTGCCTGCATCTCCAGTGAAACACATGAAGATCTGGGTGCAGAGGAGCCTGGTGGGGAAATAATGGATCTGTCTTGGCTGTGAGAAAAGCAACTGAGGTCAGTCAGGCCCTAGAAAAGACAAATAGCTTACAAATGATCTCCAGAAAGTAAAGTAAAAAATGTTACATAATGCCAGAGAATGGAGCTCACTCAGCATGTGCTTGCAGTGCCTGAGCATAATGAGATCTCTTGTCCAGGACAAACCACAAAGGGAAAATGAGTGACTTCTGGGCTACAGGAAAGGGAATTGAAAGAGATTGGATATTTCAGGAGTTTGTTGCTAAAGTGAAAGATTCCTTTGCTACTCAGATATATTTCTCAATTCTTACATTATGGTTACTGCATCACTGTTCACTTGCTGGTGTAAAAGTGATCTGCCTTGTGCCCAAACTCTCCCTCGTGTGGCTTCACCACTATTAGTGGAGTTACATATAGGGATCAGTTTGGCCAAAGCAAACCACTTGAGGGATCTTGAAAGTTTGAGCTAAGAATGGGAATATGTGAGATTTCCACCTCTGATGTGCACACTCACAAACTTAAGTTGCACTCTGCACTGAAACAGGTGAGGAAAGAGTCAAGTGCAGTATCAGAGACATCCCCACACAGATACCTCTGGACCACTACATTCCCTATGGCATTGACCCTTCAGCACCTGCCAGCTTTCTGGGGCAGGCTTTCTGAAGAATCCTCAAAAGAGATAGAGTTATAACTACAGCTATGGCCATCAGCCTCAGTCTTCATGCATGACACCTCTATTGGGGTTGAGCTATTCAAATTTGGTACAAAGCCTTAAAACAACAAAATGTGCTGGGTGTAAATCACTTGTTTGCACTCGTGTCAGATGAGGAAACAGAACTTGCTTGTGCTGTATTATACTGCAACTCTGACTTCCAAATGCAGAACCACACTATAACTTCTGTAAATTGTTGTATACAGGTGTGTGTGCAGTGCTTTACAAACACAGAAGGAAGATCCTAAGGATACTTGTTATCTTTCAGTTGAAGAGCATCAGTCATGCAAATTAACACTACCTGAAGGGTTTGTCCATCCAGGATAGAGATTTGTTTTAACAATAGTGCCTGTTAGGCCTGAATAACATTAGGGCATGCTTCTATTCCTTTTTTTTGGTTTGTTTTGCATCTTTATGCTATGACATTTTCAATGTGTTTTAATACAGCTACATGCTACGAAAGATATTCAATAGCATATTATGTGAATAAGCCAGAATGGAGAATTTGCATGACCACAAACTGTACTGTTTATATTGCTCTGCTTGCTCTAGACAGAGCAAAATTAATATGTAAATTCTGCTGATGCTGATACCAGGTTTATGAGACAATAAGAGTTGACTCTTCTAAAAGTTAGGCCAAGAAAAGGTAGATGTGAGACAGGTCTCCAGTTGAAACGGAGAGAGCTCTGTGTGAATCTCCCTGAGCACTACACTCAGTGATGGTGAGTGACCAGGTACTCAAAGAAGCTTAGTTATTTTCAACAGAGTTATTGTAGACAGAGGAGCAACAGTTGAAAAGTGATTTTGTGGCATCCAGAAAATACTTAGGTGAAATAACATTTTGTTGTCTGTGTCAAAAAAAGTGAATCTCCTAAAAATATCCCAAAGTCAAATAAGGCAGATGATAGGACTCATTCAGCTCTGTAACAGCTCTTTAATACTGGATCATTCATCTCTTGCCATTCTTCTCCCTCTGGCAGCAAACCCAGCTAGCATGAATCACTTGGTACATTTATGAGAATAGATTCTCCTTCCCAATCATTGTGACCTGTACCAAAGATTTCTGCCATTTGTGCTTTCTTTTACCTTTACTCCTGTTATTGTACTGGCAGTAGGTGCTGTATAAACACATCGTTTCTCCAGAGGACCTATGTTTAAACACACATAGCAGCTGACAGGCAAGAGAGGCAAAGAACTGCTCCTTGGCCAGGGAATGGCTTTGCCAGTCTGAGTGAGGAGCATGTAGGGCAGAGCCAGAGGGAAGTCACACATACCCAGACAAGGGCCTGTGCCCTGTTCTGATGCTGGCCAGAGTACTGTCTATTAGCCATATGGCAAAACTATGCATGTTAGAAAGTTGTCTGCAGTGGATTAGAATAAAGAATCATTTTCTGAGCAGACCTGGAATTCTGTCTGCTTTGAGGAAGGCCTGGCCTCAGAGGAGAATATGAATGTATGCAGCAGTTGCAAGTTTGTATTTTTAACTTTCATGCTGTAAAAATCTGACATGCATAGTCCTTTTTTTTTATTTGGTGAGAATTGTTGTAATATATGAGCCTGCGATGGTCTATTGGAAACAGACCCCTGACTAGGAAATTGAGAGTTTAGATGTTATAAACTGCTAGTAATTTATTATTTTTGAGATTGGCATATATTTTGGCAAAGTAAAAGTTGGCTGGAGTGATAGTGAGTGATGGAAGATGTTATGGCGGTTGAGAAGTGGCTGAATTCCTTTGTTTCCAGACTTTTCACTCTTTTTTTTTTTTAAGGGGCAGAATGTTTATATAGAAAGTGTAATATTGTTTTATGAGTATTTGCTGGACCCTGCTAAAATCCAAGCATTCAAGCTTTTGTCTTCTAACAAAGTGTTTGTTATGGAATTTCTCTGGGTTTAGATGTTTCTAAATTAGGGTTAAATCAGGTTGGGATGTGGGGACAATGGGAGAACAGCCCAGAAGTGAGAAACTGTCTGATGTCTAACACTTCCTCTCCAGGAGGTGATGTGCTGGCAAGAAGAGAGGACTCCTCAACTGGGCATGAAGCAGCCATAACATAGTGACACAAAAGGGGAAGAAAACGGGCTTTTAAGCCCTGGGAAAACTTTCAGCATGTTCAGAGTTTGACATCTTCAGTGCAAGACCCTGCCTGTCCCTTGTCTGCTCTCTGGGTCTGCATGTTTCTCAAGTCCATCATCTGGGACACATGAGCACTTTTAGTCCCATGGTTGTAAATTAGCATTCCTCTTTTCCTCCTTCCTGGTCATCTCTGTTTTTCACTCCAAGACTGTGGTATATGATGAGCCATGATACACTCAGTACTCACATTCTTGTTTCTGATATTTGTCTGCCCATTTCCTCTGCATTTCTCTCTTCCAAGTCGGCTACTCACAAAACTCATTGGCTTCCTGCCCTCAGCTTGGCCCACTAAACACTGGAGTTAGACTCCAGCCTTTTTGTTTTTGCAATAAAGGACAGCCTGTGTACAGAGCTCTGAGCCACAGCATCCCAGGACTTAGTGGCAGTGCTGAGAAAACCTTTAAAGCATTAAGAAACGGAAGCTGCTCATCTCAGTGTTTCGTTGCCGAGCGCATCAGGGCTTCCTTCAAGCTGAGTACGAGGAAAAAGTGCGGAGCCTCTGCCAAAGCTAGAGAAAACCAGCTTCAGAGTAACTCACAGAGCTTACTAGGAACAAAAGTCAGTTTTCTGATTGTGTCAGGCAGTCTGTGTTGTGATAACTTTCCAAGTCTCTAGTCTCCCATTTAAGACTCTATTTTAATGAAGATCTTGCATAATGGTGCTACTCTATTCCTGCCTGCTAGCATTATAATCTTCATAGACTCCTTCTCCCAGGTGGCATTAAGCACTTCCAGTCCTCCAAAAGGCAAAGCAAAGGTTATCTTTCTTGCTCTAGTGATGCTGGAGAGCAAATGCCAGTAAGGAAAAAAATGAAGCAAAAGAGTTTGTTTCAGACAAATTTAAGAACAAGGCATATGAACCTTCATACCTACCAAAAATAAAAGACCAAAGTGCCAGTGGCTACAACAAGCATTATACCTTCAAACTATACAATTTTAAATTATTTTTTTTCAAACTACTAAACACATATATAGATTTGGCTTTGCACTGTGAGGCCTCAGCTGGAATACTTTTCACAGTTTTGGGCACTGTGCTTCAGGAAAGATGTGAACCAACTGGAGAGAATCCAGATGAGAGCAACGAGAATGATCAAAGGTCTAGAAAATGTGATGTATGAGGAAAGACCAAAAGAATTGGGTTTGTTTAGACTAGAGAGGAACAGTCTGAGGGGAGACATGACAACAGTCTTCAGACATGTTAAAGACTGGTGCAAAGGGGAAGATAAACTGTTCTCTATTTCTACTAAAAGTAGGCTAAAAAGCAACATATTGAAATTACAACAGTGGAGATCAGATTATACTTTAGAAGAAACTTTCTATTAATTACAGCAGGTACACCTGAGCAGATAATGCCTGTGGAAGCTGTGGGATCCTATTGTTTAAGACTGGGGTACTCTTACAGTCTGGTCTGCTCTGTGGTAGAGGATGAATGATAAGACTGGTCCAAGTCCTTTCCAGCTTATTTTCCCCAGTGTTAGGAATGTAGGAGAGAGACTGTATGTGAACAGAAAAATTCATTTTTTTCTGAAGGAATTTGGACAGGTCTGACCTGAATGATCTTTGAACAAGAGATTAGTTGCAGCCATAACTACAGAGTTAGTATTACTACCTTGTCACCGTTACAAACTGTTTGCAACTGTCACACTCAGGAAATTCTGATTCTTATCTGCTCTAAAGTCCCCACTTATTCTGGACACCATTCTGGCAGTGGAGGCCTTTGTCAAAGATCTTGAGTATAAATAAGCATAAAATCCTAAATGTTGTAAAACACACCATCCAGTGATAGATTTCTATGAACTCTGTTATATAGAAAGATTTAATACAGGAAGGAACCCAAACATGTGACACTTTGTTAGAAAGTAGAAGATTACATAGTACAACATGTATTTTGGAATGAATTTACAATGAATTTTAGCTATAAAATAGAATCAAAGGAAAAACAGGTGAAACTAAGACAAATGCAGGGTGAATTGAGACAAAGTGCCTGACTGATAATTCCAGAGATAATTGGGAATGCAGGTTAGGACTTCTGTGATCCTTGTTCAATAAGTGGCGCTTTTTTTGTTTCTGTTGCTGATTTTTTGTCTGTTTTCCATTTATCATGAAAATAAAAAATAAAAAAGGGCAAGATTGCAAAAGCCAGCTTTTTTCTCAGTTTCTTTGGTGCTTTTTGCTAAGCAGCCTTGGAGCTACAGAGGTTCACAGTCTTTCACATAGACTCATGCCCTAGAAGGATTTACAGTGAAAAGAAGAGTCCTTAAAATACATGACCACATAGACAATCATATGGGATCTGCTGACAATACATCTTCAGATGTCTGCATCCTGGTAGGGGCTGTCCATGAAGAGGCCTCTCTTCTCAGACAGGCACAGGTCACCAGGTCTGTGGAAGTGGTGGTTGGATTTGGAGCTGCTATATGTACTGGCTTCTGAGGAGAGAGTTCTGCAGAGGAGGAACTGTCTCTTTTGGTTTACTGTTTCCAGGGCACAAACTCAGGGTTTAGAAGGAGTGCTGTGATACGAATATCCTCAGCCGGATGACAGAGCTTCCTCTGAAGTTGATGACAGTGTTAACAGTGATCATTTCCAAGTCCAACTCAACAGTACGGGGCCCCTTCACCGGGCGGGTCATCACCAGAGTAGCACTGATCGGTCCTGTTTGCTGTGCACAAAACAAGAGAAAGCAGGTGAGATTGCCAAAAACAGCTCTTGAAAACTACTGTCTCCCTACTGTCTTCAAGCAGCCAAAATAGGTGTTTTCTGTTGCATCGTTTGAAACCACTACAATTGATGGGACAGAGTTTCATTTCAGCATTTGGCTCCTTTCCAGTGTTTTATGTGAGCTATCACTTTCTAGAGTTTGTAAGGCCTTTGGGAACCCTGCACATGAAGGGAGCTATTGACCACAGACACCTGCTATTGCCTAAATGGAAAGAGATGAAAACATGGATTCAGGGTATAAACAGGTAGTGACACATTTTTCTTCGTTTGTTTGCTTAAGATACTCTTTAGTTTGATGTAAAGGACAGTGCTACTGTGAAGCAGTGAACACTGAGAAGGGGTTATACTAACAGAGCTTGGAGAACAGACATTCCCACGTGAACAGGGTCCGGGTTTGTGGTACATTGTGTATATTAATGGCCTAAACCTCATGCTCCAAAGAGAGCTTTGAATATGTGACTGTGAACAGGGTCCGGGTTTGTGGTACGTTGTGTATATTAATGGCATAAACCTCACGCTCCAAAGAGAGCTTTGAATATGTGACGGCACTTCAGAAAACCAGTCCTTTATTGAGTGGAAACAGACCTTTGCAGTACCTGGCCAGAACAATGGATTATGTACATTTAAAAATCAGAGCTGCTGATGTTAGAACTGCCTGCAATTTGTTTTCCATCAGGAGCTTATGTAGATAAAGCAGGTCCTGTTTTACTTCGGAACTGGGCATTTGTATTTTCTCTGATCTCTTGGGCTGGGCTGGGCCCTGGTGCCTCAGCACAGGGTGCAGTGTCCCTCTTGCCTGGCCCTGCCTGCTCACCAACCAGGGAATGGCTGTGTGGTAAATCAATAGAACCAGCAGACTTGGGCAGCAGCAGTGGGTGCTGGGGCCTCTGTGCCTGGTGGATCAGCCCAGATGAGGGGAAAAGGTTGGTGGGATCAGTAATGACTTTGCAACAGGAAAGCTCATGTGAGATGTGAATGATCCCTTGGTAATGGGACCACACGTCAGTTCAGGATTTCGAAATATTTTCCTTTTCTTACAGTGGAAATCTGAGGCTTTTGTGAGAAATGTGTCCTGGAATCTGTGCCACTACTTGTGTCCGTGAGGAATGAGAACCATCAGTAGCCACTGAACATCATTTAGTATGAATGTCAGAGCCAGGTTTTGCCTAGGGCTGAAAATCAACCTCCTGAGTGTCACCATCCCTCCTGGAGGTGCCCCATTCCATGCAGACAGCCCCCATCACCCCCACAACTCAGTGGTGCAGTAGGGATGACTGGGGAACAGAGAGGTCTTCTGAGGAAAACAGATTTTAAAAAAAAGTAAGTTTTCTCTAACGGTGTCACATAAAATGCATGTTCTTGGTGAAAAAATGCATAACAAATTAAATCAAAGAACCCAGAAAGTCAAGTGATGTTTTTGCTTACTTTTTTGGTTTTCATGTTTTTCAATTTCCAATGAAGACTTTAATAAAACAGACAAGAAATGCTAAATCTTTTGGTGACAATTTCTGATTATCCATCAAGTAAGAAATGGTTTAGCACAATAGTTTCTCTTGAGCATGGGAGACCTGAGCTATTCTTAGACACAGGCACAGCCCTGGGCTTTCCTAAACCTACTGGCTCATGGGAGAAGCATGTTTGCTTTGGGTAGGTTACTCTCCCAAGAGAGCCAGCAGTTCCTGCAGATCAGCACACTGCTCTGCACGTCTCTGTGTGTAACAATGCCTCATACTGAAGGTTATATTGTAGTCATTAAAAGCCAAGTTCTGCTCTCAGGAAATTTCACTATTCCACGTTTTATCTCAGTGTGTGCTAGACTTACCCGCATGTAGAATTCCCTGCCCTCGTTCCCTGATTTGATTTGGAAGATGTAATAGGCTCCAGGATAGCGAGTTGTTGCTTGCATCTGAAAAATGTCTGAGGGCACAGACCTCCCAGACACCATATCCATCACTCTGTACAGGATGGTGAACGGCTGATCTCTGCAGCCAGGGTTTTCAGCTGGACACATGCAGCGGCTGATTGTCAGAGAGAGAGTTGTTAGCTGGGGTTAAAACTTGCTGTAATGTTTGATTCTTTAGATGCAAATACAGATGCATAAATAAACAAAGAATGAAACTTGAAATGAATTTTCACACTTTTAGTACTATCTGTGTAGCTATTCTGGCCTATCTATACCATTGCCTTGTTTTACTTGTCTTACAGGTGAAAATATCTAGGCATTCTTTGTCTCCTTAGATCACTTGAAAATATGTACTTTCTTTAAAGCAGCTCTGCAAGTTTAGAATACTCAGTACAGGCTTGTTCTGATAGTAATTTAAACTGAACTGTCCCCAAAATAATGTTAATTATTGGCTCATTTCACTGATAGTACTACATAAATGTAGTGTTCTTTATTTAACAATATTTTATATACTACATGAAAACATACAGTGAGACATCCTGGATCAAGCCAAAGCTTTAGCATCAAATACTGAGCCTAAAAGAAGAGGAGGATAGCAAGCCAAGCCTATGACACTTCCACAAACAGCCTCCAATTATTTGTGACTCAGAATTCTAGCAACAAAGATGTCTTCTTTGTATTTACCAGTTTTTAATGCATTTCTTATCCATCAGATTTTCCAGCTTCCCCTTACACCCACATGGATGTTTGGCATCCACAGCCCCCTGTGGCCAAGAGCTCCCACAGCCCCTTCATCTCTCTCTGCACAGCTCCTTTCTGACTTCATCTGATGCTCCCAGCTCTTCTATTGAATGGAAAGCACCTATGCACATTCAGGTTCCTTAGCTGGTCAAGAAGATGTGGTACACAATGGCATATGCTCCAAGGTTATTCTCTGCCTATTAACACCTGAAATTCAGATTGCTTTTCTGACCTCTTGTGAGTACTGCAGAACACAGAACTAGCACAACCCTCAAATCTCAGTTGGGATGGATTACGATCAAATCGGTGCTCTTTATTTAATTTGCAAATTTGGGATTGTCTTTTTACTTCACATTCATCTACACTGAATTTCATCTGCCATTTTATTGCACAGTCATTGAGGCTTATTCTTCAATTCTTTTCTACCTGCTCTTTTATCTGCTGTCCTCAGATACTGTTGCAGACTTTGCCCTTCTCATGGTTTATCTTTTTTCCCAGTTTGCTTATGATGGACCAAGTAGGTCCAGCTCAGACATCTGCAGACTTTCAATGTGAAAGCTGACAATTTAATACTCTATATATTTAATTTATTTAATACCTCTATTTATTTTTTATCTTTCAACCTCTTATTCTTCTGTTCCAGGGACTTCTCTCTGTTGCTTAAGGCTGCTTAATTTC
Organism: Acanthisitta chloris; assembly: GCF_000695815.1. NCBI lineage: Eukaryota > Metazoa > Chordata > Aves > Passeriformes > Acanthisittidae > Acanthisitta > Acanthisitta chloris. The sequence goes on from NW_008673403.1 coordinate 21,868, forward strand.
CATAATAGCTATGTGAGGGCCTTTTCGGAAGCCTTTGGAAACTCAGACTACATCAGTCCACATGCCCTAGCCACATCCTGCCGATTTCTTCAGAGAACTCAAAAAGTTGTGAGGTGGGATGTGCCTTTATAAAAGCCATGTTGGGGAATTTACTAGACAAAGGTCTTATTGACTGTTTTTCTATAACCTCCAGTACTGACACTAATTTCGGACAGTTCATCTGTCATGGTCCCCATCAAGAGGCTCCTGGCATTACAAACACCCAGTTCCTTCCACAGAAAACACAGATGCAAGAAATCCACTTGGCTTTTATACTGACCACTTCTAGACATATGCCACAAATTAAATGCAGTCCCATCTAGACACGAGCCAAAGCCACCAAGCACAAAGCTCAGAGATCAAGAGTGTTGGTGCAAGCTGCTCTGCGAGGACTCTATGGTTGGGCTCTGGGGAATTTAGATATAGAGGCTTCAGATATTTCAAATTCCAGTTTAAGACTACCACCTCTGAAGGTAGGTAAACGCAGAACTGGAAGAACACTATGTTTTAGTTCAGAAAGCAATGTAAAGGCATGAATAAATTGTAATGGAGAGAGGCTAATTCTTAATCTCTTGCCTGTCTATAAATTACAGTAGGCTACCAAGCTGTCCCAGGTAATTGGGTTTAGTGTAAACAAGTATGGATGTAATACTATGGACTGCAATATAAAGAGATATGTCTGGAACTGAAATATTTTGAGCCCCAGGCAAATGCATACAAAACCATAAAAGAAACAGGCATTTTTAAAGAAATTTGAGATTATTTTTTTTGTTTGCTCAAGTAATTCCCAATTGAGACAGTAACAGGACTAACAGTCCCATGCAGACATACCCAATTTCTGGACAAGGCATATCAGTCTGTGAACTATTGAGAAATTTTAACCTTTAAGCAATAGAAAACTACTTGTATCCCACTATAACTATCATATAATATTTTAAAGTACATCCCAGGCATAAGCTAGTTAACATTTCCAGGAAATACACTGATAAACAGGATGCATTTGGGCATAGATGGAGTCAGTTCGTAATGTAAGTAAATGTCTCTTATTACACCACAAACATTTCTGTTTTCTCTACTAACTGATAACTGTTTTTCCAGTCTAACTTCCCACACATCTGAGTATGATATTCTATCATATCCTGCCTGATGACCTGGTAAGGAATTGCAATTTATTATTTTTATAAAGCTTACCAGTGGTAAATGCAGCAACAATATGTATGTATAGCTCTCTAGACAGACTTCATGGCTGTGTTGTAAAATTGCAGCTTATTTGGTTTACTCTAGATATGCTTCTCATAGACAGAGTTTGCTTTTGTGGCTCTGGGTATGTTACTCACTTCTCATTAATCTGGATATAAGGATCCTCACATCGTACTGGGTCTAAACATTTATATTCTCCTGGGATATTGAAACATGTTTGCTGTGCAGTGCACGTGAAGTTTCTGGTTTCACATTCATTGATATCTAATGCATGAGGAACAAGAGAAAGGTTAAAGCAGAGACATATGGACAAGACATCACTCCTACAAACCAGTTTCCGTCCTAAGGAATTGCTCCAAAATTCATAAAACTCTTGCACCACAAGAAATGGCCTTTTAATAACTGTCCTCTCTTTTAAGATCAGTTTTTACTCCATTCATTTCTGTTCATAGTAATGCTCCCATATGCTAAGTGCTGCAAAAAATCATGGAAAGGAATTGGCTGCTCAAGCTCTCTGACCTTAGAGAATGGCAGAAATAGAGAGGTGCAGCAGAGAGGAGAGCATTTGAGGTCTTTCCTGTGTAGTTATTTCCTAGTCAATAAAGTCTTACTTAAAACAGCACAGCAATTCACCTCAGCAGGACTATTCACGTGATGGCATTCTTACCAGAATTACATAATTGGCTCCTACGAGCATTTCACGATGCAATGCCAAGACCAAGCATCCCAATTCTTGAAAACCTCTTTCTAGACACAGGATCTATTTTCTGGTCCCCTGAGGTTTTAATCAGTGCAGGAATGTTCTTACCTTGGCAGCTCCTACTATCGTCAAGCAAGTTATAGCCCGAAGGACAGATACAGTAGTAAGAACCAGGCCCGTTCACACACTCGTGCTGGCAGAGGAACTCTGAGAAGCTGCATTCATCCATGTCTGCAGTGGTAAAACAAAGTTTAGTGTCTTTGATTTCCTGTCAAAAGAGAAGTCCCACAAGCAGGTGGCCATCCAGACTTGCTCAATCCCCCCAGCTGGAGACTGGCACCCTCCAGCTCTCTAAAACTTTGCAGCAACCTGGCAAAATGCTCTACAACATGTTCTTGGTTAAATACTTTTTTCCTAAGGAAACCAAAGCTGCTGCAGAACACAATGCATGGGTTTTATTTATTTATTTTTCTTTTCTAATACCTGTCACCAGCTGGCCATATTTTCAGTTCTGTTTTATGTCAGAGATAGAGATACTCCAACAACAAAGCTGCAACTGTAATTTGAAAGGAAAGACTTGGCAGTAGTTTTCTTTTCCTTTTTTTCCTTTTTCTTATTTTGGAGAGCAAACTTCCCTTTCCCAGGGCCACATGGGTCCCAGCAGAACACCTACAGCCAGTCCCATCTGTTTTATGTTTCTTAGCCTCTAGCCAGTTACTTCCAAGTCATTCCAGCAAGACTACAGAGCTCATCCCAGCTTGGGTCAGACCTACTGGAAGGCCCAGTCATCTCCCAGATACTCAGGAAGCTAAGCAATCTGTCAAATATCTGATTGAAAGCAGAAACTGTGCTTTTTTCCCCTTGCACTCATGAATTGACCAGTCATTGTGTTCTGCAGAACTGTGCTCAAGTGAGAAAGACAAACTTCAGAGCTGCACATTGGAGGCATGGCCGACTGAGGGGAAAGCAGAGGCGAAGGCACTAGGCTGAGGGAGGCTGCCGTTAATCATTTCCGTATTTCCCTGTTCAGGGGAAGAAGAAACAAAGGCCAGAGCCCCAGCCAGGAACTCCCAAGTTCTTATTCCCAGCTCTGACATGTTGACTCTTCCAGGCAAATCACTTTTACTCTTCAGGCTGAATTTCCCTTTCTTCTAAATTTGGCTCAGTCCCTTTTCCCATTTCTGGTGTTTTGTACAGATGGATTGTACCTGAAGTCCCAATATGTTAAAGTGGCTTTACGGCTGAAATGTCATTATCCAAAGGGAGATGAAAGGAACTGGACACCTACACAGTCCTGCTATTGTGAGAGCTTCCCCAGTGAGTTCACTGAAATAAACACCTTCCTGACAAAACATGAACTGAGAGCTGACTCCACAAGGTGACCAAGATGTCACCCACCCCCTCCAGGCACCCTAGCCCAGACCTGCAGCACACTGGATTCATATACACTGTGCTCAGCTGCTGTCAAGTGCTGAGGGACTTAGAGCCCCAAGGGTCCCACATTTTTGCTGCTGAATCCATAGGGTTCCTAAACACTTCTGGCATTCTGATGACTATGTGCAGACCACAAGATGGTGGGCATTAGAGCACATCTAATGCGCTTGGAAGACCTTTGTGATTAGAAAGTAATGACGATGTTGGGAAAGACAGGTTGAAATCTCTGACTCTCTCCCTGAAAAAAAACTCCCATCTTTAAGTTGGCTGCTAGGTCATGGATAAATCCAGCTCCTGTTGAAGTACAGGATCTGGCTGTCTCATAAGAGTGTCCTCCTAACCAGGCATTCCCTTTGCAAGCCTCCGAGATGCCTGGTGATTGCTTGTGAAATGAAAGGAGCTCATCCATAGAAATCTGACCTTCTTTGACAAACATTGTCCTGTGTATGATTGTCAGGAAAAGGTTTTCGCTAGGTCATGGATAAATCCAGCTCCTGTTGAAGTACAGGATCTGGCTGTCTCATAAGAGTGTCCTCCTAACCAGGCATTCCCTTTGCAAGCCTCCGAGATGCCTGGTGATTGCTTGTGAAATGAAAGGAGCTCATCCATAGAAATCTGACCTTCTTTGACAAACATTGTCCTGTGTATGATTGTCAGGAAAAGGTTTTCTGCTCTAAATCTGGCTAGTGGAAACTCCCTTTTGCTAACTTGACTCTCAGACATCAATGAGGCTCAAGCACCACCTTATGGGTCATTGCAATGAACTTGTCTGGTTCAGGCCCCCAACTAGCTCAGGAGATGAGCACTTAAAAAAGTGTAAAAGTCTAACTTAGATGAAAAAATTCCGTTAGAAAACAGAAAACTCAAGTTAGGTGTTGCAGTTTAAATGTTACACACTTAAGACCCTTTAGGAATTTAAACTTTGTTCTTTCCCTCATAATAAGGTTTGCAGGGAAAAACATCTTGGGAAACACTAATCTGTACACATACAGCATCTCCCATGTCTTCTCTCTCAGAAACACTATGTTACATGAGTTTACTGTAAATTAAAAACCAAATATTTTCCAGTGCATTTTCTCTTCCAAGAAATATTGGCTGGATTCTCTAATTTTATCAGGCTGTGGGAACATTAAGCAAGAAGTAATTTTTGCCTTCAATTAAAATGAAATAATAAAATAAAAACAAAAACAAAAACAAGAGAGGGGAAAATACAGTGACATAAGCATCGTTTATTCTGTTATGTGCTGAACAGATCAGCAATAGCTCTACTAAGGAACCATATATTGTTCCTGAAGTGTAGCCAGAGCCATACAGGGAAACTGAGGGAGGTTTCAGGCAGAAGTGGGCAGTTGTAAGAGCAAGAGGAATACATGCGTTCAACAAACAAATGGGAAAATCTTCCATGTCTAAGAAATACTTCATATAAAGTACTTCTTTAATCATGGAAAAATGTTCTAGGACTATCTCTACTTGCTCTAATAAAGCTTCCTGTTCAACATTACAAAGCATTTTCTTATGTTGTGCTGTTATCTTGGAGCTTTTGAATATTGAGCTTATTTCTTTAAAACCATTTGCAACTCTTTTCCACTAAGCTTTTCTGGGTATTTGTTGTGTGTGTCAGCTGGAAAGAAGATCATACGAGTTGCAGCTATTCTGCTGCTAATCAGGGACCAAGGCGAAAAATACTTTTTAAAAAGTATATACAAAACAATACCATGGAAAAGGTAAACTTAATAGAATTAAAGAAACCAAAGCAATAAGTAGAGACAGTTACCACTGCAGTTAACTCCATCAGCTTCCAGTTCATAGCCAGGTTCGCAGCGGCAGAGGAAAGAGCCGTAGGTGTTGACGCAGGTCTGAGTGCAAGGGTTTTCACTTGTACATTCGTTCACATCTGTGGGAAACCAATGCCCATTGCATCAGTGACTTCTCCCCAAAATCTATTTTCATTTTTTTTTACTGTAAAGCATTTCAAAGAGATCAGCTGTACAGTCAGAATGACTTGTTCTGAAAAAATATAACCAAGTTGTTTATTGGGATTCAGGCTGAGGCCTAGGAATAGTGTGTTGGAAACAGAACGTTTGTGGAAATGAAGCATTTTGGGAATGTCTTGAGCCAAAAAAATAACATGGAAGATGGAGATGAAATATTTATTACAAATGCTTCTGTCTTTATCCTGCAGAGCAAAATCATTGAGCAAATTTTGTCATTACAGACCTGAGATAAAATGCAGCAGGATTTTCCTGAGGGAGATAATGCAATGAGGAAGGAACCTCATGGAAACCTCAGGCTAAACTAAAAGCATTTTTTTATCTTTTAGGACATTAGCAGCTTCTGGCTACCGTTAGCATGGACCTTTTCCTGCATCATGTGGGAAGATGCTCCTGCTTTGCTAGGGAGGTGCTTTGTGAAGAGGTTGTGTTGACTTTGATTGAGGTAGCACACATCACAGCAAAACCTGGTTTAATGCTCAGGCCCCCAGTCTGGAACTTGGGAGACTGTAACCTAATTTACTAATCCAACAAAGGTTTCCTGTCTCAGATGGGTCACACGGCCTCAGATTTTAAAAAGAAGTTCAGTACCTAAACTCTTGGTAATTTCTGTGAATTGAGTGAGTTGAAGCTTGGGCTGCATATTTCTCCTGATACACTGGTCATGTTGCACCTGTACCTCTTCAAGCTACTTGAAACTACAGAAATATCTCCATCTGACAAACCTATGAACATTTCCAACAGCAATGTTGGAAGGTTTCTTGTGTTCTAAAAACTAAGCAAGGTTTAAGGGTATTGCTGCATTGGGACCAAAGATTTTGGTCATGGTTTAACATAAACATACCTTGGCACGATCTTCCGTCGTCGTTAAGGGTAAAGCCTGGGTTGCACGTACAGGAGTAGGAGCCAGGCACGTTGGCACACAGCTGCTGGCAGTAGCCATAGCGACATTCATCTATATCTGTAGGTGGGAAGGATGGAAAGTAGAGTGGTCTGTGTTTTCCCATGCAGATACAAAGCAGCCAACACACTGAGTCAACAGTAGCGATAACACAGAAATAACCCAGCATACTGGTTATGGATGGAACAGCCACATTTCCAGGTGTTCAGACATGGAGTCAAAATACATCTCTACCCAGTGAAATGTAGTCATGTGTTTTTATCCACATGTGACATCTATCAGTATGTCTGATGAATTGATTGTCATTGCTGCAATCTTCAGCTTAATGTGAACCGTTAAGCTCAGTCCATCCCGTTCAGCAGCTACCTCAAAGCAAACCTCATAGCTGGCACAGTCTGCCAGCACAAGCACAGCCAAAACTGCAGAGAAATTTTGCCAGAATCAAGACAGAAACCTTTTTTGCCTCCACATATACCAAAGCTACTCACTAAAAAAGCAGTGTTGCTAAAGGCTTCTTTTTTTGGAGAGTATATTCTTTGAAGAGCTTTTTATCCAAATAGTCACATTCAAATTTTATGTGGTTTCTTAACTGAGAAGTTATAGACTGTAAACAGTTAATTTAATGCCAAAATAGGAGTTTGGGCTGAATTGCAGCATTAGTGATGCATGCAACTGACTGTTACAAGCACAAGAAAATACTGTAAGATACGTAAGATGGTAAGTGCTGGAAGAACTTTGCCCCTGGACTAAGAACTGAAATGGAACACCTGGACTAGTTATCCTTTCTAAAGTTTTACATTTCCTTCAGCATCAGCTGGCTTTTGATTTATGGAGAGTTTTTTAATGACTGCTTTCAAAGGTTTGAAGTCAAGTTTGTGCAGTGTATTATCTCTGGTCAGATTGCAAGGTAACCTAAAGACCAGCTCAGTGATGGTGAGGATACAGCATTAGGCTTGGCCCAAATCCTGCAAAGAGTGAAATGGGTTTTAAGTAAAGTAGTACTTTATTTCACTGGCACAATGCAATACTTTAATACACACTTTGTCTTTTGCAGGACTGTTATCTCCAGAGTGCTGTGTTTTGAGGGTAAGGAGTTTTACAGGGCTGCTTCTTGTGAGAAAAACCTGTCTCTAAAACCCAACTCAGTCCTCTGATTGCAGTAAATGTTCTTTTACTGCTTTATGCCAGCAAAAATCACTTCTCCAAAGCCAGTGGAAAGTATGGAAAACTGAGACCTTTTTGACACATAGGGAAAAATATAGCAACTGTAAACACAATGTGCTTTTCACTCTGCATTGCTCTGTAATAATCCACCCCATGATTACTTAAATTGGGCAATACTGGGATGTTATTGCCTATTTTTAATAGCATAAGCTGATACTTGGATTAATTCAGCAATGCAGCCATTTCAGTTCTCTGGTATATCCATCAAGGAGTATTTTAGATCCATGTCCAAATCCTGAATGCTGCACACAGCCCTTTCATTTGGCCTGTAAGTGGGAGAAGTAAAGGGGTAACATAACAGGTGATGCAGAGCAGAATTCCCCTCCCTGCCCTCCCTCATCCCTACCCTATCACATATGTCTGTATAACCCCCAGCACAAGCTTTTTTCCCCCAAGAGAAGTTGATTTATCAGAGATTGAGGAGCAGGGACCTTGGAGACTTCATATCCCGGGGGAACTGCAAGGCAGTGACCCCCCAAAGTTGCTGTGGCTGCACAGACCCCAGCTTGGATGGTGTTCAGCTCAGTCCCTGCCAGGTGAATTACACAGCAGCTATTTGCAGTTGTTAGGAAAACAGCCATGAGTGAGTCCACTGAATTGGTACTTGGGAGGAGAAAGCTGGAAAATAACTGGAGACACTCCAGGGATGAATGGGCAGGGAAAGCCCATTCTCCTTCCAGTGGAGGTGTTGTGATGGGATGGTCCAGCTCCGCAGAGCTAGCAGCAAACAGCCTGTGCTGCTGGGGAAAAACTACTAATGAGCAAACTTTTCATTACAAAAATTTGCATCCTATTTCCTAGGTCGTATCTGTGTACCTAAAATTAACATCTACATCATCATCCCATGGGTGTGTCAAGTGAGGGGAATGGGCTGCAAGAGAAGGTTTTCCCCTACTATTTGTTGAGTGATTTTTTTTCAATGGGGCTGAGCTAAAAGGATGAACAGGACATTGCTGCAAGGAAAATAATAAAATAGAAGTAAAACTACTTGGAAGCTACTGAAACAGCACCCAGTTCGGAGGTAATTTTTTCTCACCCCCAAGGAAAGGATTGGTTGACTCTGGGGATTTATTCTGTCCTATTTCTTGGTATCAAATAAGGATCCCTTCAGGTCCACAGTGAGGAAAGGACAGGTCTGGGAAAAAATCTTTTTGTATATATGCTTGTGATTGATCTTATATGAAAGGGAACCTTTCAGACTGGGAATATGAAAATCCCACTTATTACATGGATGCTGGTCATATGGCATTTACATCTACATTTTTGTTCCACGAGGGAGTCTCTCTGCCAAGCATACCATTGGCACTTACGAAGATAAAAGACAGTTTCCACGTAGCTGAAGGTTTAACCATGTGCTTGACAAAAATTCTTACTGACATTATTTTAGGGACACACAGAGATGCTCAAATGCTGTATCACAAGAGGTTTTTACCTAAACACTGGCCTTCTAGCAGCCAGTAGCCTTCAGTGCAGGAACAGGTATAGCCCCCCTCAGTATTTATGCAGATCTGGGTGGGGTTACACTGGTGAGAATCTGAAGCACATTCATCCACATCTGCAACACAGAAATACAGCAAGAAAATATTAGAAATGGCAATAAAAAAATTATTCGCAAAAGGTTATTCACACTGTGCAGTGTGTACACTGGCTCCATGCAAGGAACCAAAGTGTGGAGGAGTGGAGAGACTGACCATAACCTGAAGGAAAAACCACAATAATAAATGTCGGGGTAGTGAGGACTGAGGGTGCAAATCAAATCTCTCCCTTTTGCAGATGACCCGGTGTTTCTCAGAGTTCCTCAAGGGAGGTCTCACATTATCTCAAGCTTTTTGTTTCTTCCACATTTGCACTGTCACTGAGCTTGGATTTCCATGCTACAGGGCAGTGTTCAGCCCTGGAGGCTCTGAAAGGGCTGCACAACCTCACTGAAGGGTAAGAGATGAACGGAAGTTCGAAAGATGTACAAACACAACTCAGACATACAAAAGAATTCCTTTCTGCCCCACCAATTCAGACTATCTCACTGTAATTTTTCAGACAGAAGGTTCAACCAAGATCAACCTTTACCTGACATAAAAATGTATACTTCCCTGGAATCAATTTCCTGACAATAAAACTATTTTATTTTATTTTTCTCCCTCATCTTTATTGTTTTTAATGCATTTTGGTTTTTATTACAATGCCTTAGGGTGTTTTTATTGTGGGCTTTTTTTTTCCTTTTTTTTCCTTTTTTTTTTTTTTTTACAGTGGAGGTGAATAGCATTCCTTATATAAGCCAGGACCCTGGAACGTAACCGATTAAAAATGCCTTTCAGAGTCAGAAGTTCAATTTTAATCCCTCCTTACTCAGTATCTTCCCTGATGTTTCAGGCATCAAGTTTGCCTCTACATGTCAGAAATATCAAAAGATAAATTGTGTCATTTTTTTTCAGCTGACTCAGATTTCTATATTTTATTTATTGATACATAAACTATCAGTAAATAGAGGGAAGGGTCATAAACTGAGGCAAGGGAGATTCAGATTAGATATTTGGATTTTTTTTTTCCCCATTAGGGTGTTCAGGCACTGGAATAGGTTGCCCAGAGATGTGGTGGAGTCACCATCCCTAGAAGTTTTTCAGTGGAATCTGGATCTGATGCTGGAGGATATGGTTTAGGGTTTAGGGATTACAGCAGAGTGACAGGTTAATGGTTGGACTTGATGATCTTAAAGGTCTCCTCCAACCTTGATGATTCTATGATTCTACTTTTTATTCCAGCATACCGTGCACTGGCCTTTGCTGAAGTACTATGTGATCCAAGCAATGCCACTCCTTGATCCCCTGCTGATTCTTATTAACCCAGACATGGTTGGGTCACAACTGAAAGTATCTCACCAAGGCCCTGGGCTGGAGCAGGCAGCAAAGGGCAGGAATGGCATCTCCATATCTGCCCCCAGGGCATGGAGCACAGCCAGTCAGCTGTACAATCCTAGCAGTCATGAAATAACTGATCCAGTCTACCACAGCAGCATATCTAAAACGTTCGGATATATAAATAAATACATACATAGTATGTATATGGAGAGAGTCTAGAGTTCTTATCTTGCCAACATCTGTAATAGAGCAATTTATGGTGAGTCAAAGCGGGTGAGATAACAAGAGGGGCACAATTGGAGGTAATTAACTCTGTCAGAAATCAGTTCCCATGTATTTATTGGCAAGGTTGGCAAAATGATGGGGGAAGTGGGAAAGGGGTAAGATAACAAGTCTAGACTATATACGTCCATAAATATGTTGTTCAGTTGAGCTATTGCTTCTGTGATCAGGCTAAAAGGTCTGGATCCTCCCTTCATAGCATATCACACATAATTGGTAGTATCAGAACAGAGATTGTATCTAGCCATAAATTTAATAACTATGACATTAATGTTTTCTAAATGAAAAACTTTTCTATTTGTCATGCTTGCTTATTGTTTTAGGAGTGGGACCTTGGGATCTGGCCAATTCTGTTGTTTCTAGCCTGCACCAAACTTGAAAAGGAGATTTTTATTTTCCATGTTCCCTGCTTCCAGTAATATTAATAGATGAAGAACAGAAGGAGGGTCATGGTCTCGCCACAAATGGTAGCAATGTTTTTGGAAGACTACAGATCCTCCACTCTTTTGTGGTGCATCTTCCTTCCAAGGGTACAACATGCATCCTGCACCTGAAGCCATGGGTGGCTACAGGATCAGTTTTGTTCCTAAGTCATCTGTGTAGCAGTTGCATGAGCAGCAGTACAATCACTCCAGAGAAGTAAGACATTGATTCTCTTTCCTTTCCTATATACCAAGCAGGTTTATTTGCTTACTCCAAGTTTTTACCTTCTGTGATGATACTGGAGACATACTTCCATTTGAATGCAAAAGTTTTTACAACAGAGGCTTCCTGTGGAATTTCTGCTAGAAAACCTGATGAACCTGAGGCTGTGTATGCAGAACATCTTGACTCCCCACAGTTTGCACTCAATATGCAACCCACAGATATAAGCAACTTTATTGGTAGTATCAGAACATTTTGATTAGGCTTGAGTGTGCACACCCAGTACTATATGACATGTCTCTGGCTTTCTCTAAGGTTGCCCCTTATCATGATGCACCATTAAACACTGACAGATCCAGCCAATATAATCAAATTGATTATTTTTGGCAAGCAGCCTTCACAGTTGAAATGGGTAGTATAATCCCAACCTGTCTGCCATGGGTTATCCACCTTACATAGGCTCACAAAGTGAGAGCAGATATTTGGACACAGAGAAAACTGTCAGTGCAACAGTTGGCTAACATTAGGTATCCTCTTGAAGAATATCAGAGCTGGCAGACAGAGAGTGCCTTGCCCAGCCCATTTACACAGTGTGGCCTACAGTGAGAACAGGTGTGGTCGATAAAGTCAAAACTAGACACTTCACTGGGAAAGGCAAAAAACAAACCACCACAAGACCCCCAAATTATTTCCACTGGGAAGAGAACTATCCATACAACTTCAAGAGATTGCCTACAATGGATAGTGTAGAAACTATACCAAAACACATTTTCATTTGAGTGGAAACTTGCAGGTGGAACCTGACAGCTCATCAATAACGCATGAATAATTTGTTATTGTGGTTGCACAGCTTATTTCTGTCCCATTCAAACATAAATCAAGTTGTTCATATATCATGTGTGTTCATGCCTTGGGACTTCAAAGTGCGTTTGTACAACCTCTGCCTTTGTGATGAGACATACACAATACTAGAGCAAATTGTACCTGATACTAGATGGTCAATAGTTTTATAGGTTCAAGTCAGATAAGACACATTCAGAGAAGAAAACTCAAGGATAGAAAATGTGGCTAAGGAGTCCACGAGGTGCATTTTCCTGAAGCCTGGAAGAGTGTGTCAGATACTGGAAGGCTGCTATGAGGTCTCCACACAACCTTCTTCCAGTCTGAACAGCCCTAACCTCCTCAGCCTGTCTTCGTAGGAGAGATGCTCCAATCCTCTTATCAACTTTGTGGCCTCCTCTGGACTTGCTCCAACAGTTCCATGTCCTTCTTATGTTGAGGGTAACAGAACTTCACTCAGTATTCCAGGTGGGGTCTCATGAGAGCAGAGTAGAGGGGAAGAATCACCTCCTTTGACCTGCTGGCTGCACTCCTTTTGATGCAGCCCAAGATTCCTTTGGCTTTCTGGGCTGCTAGCGCACACTGCAGCTCATGGTGAGTTTCTCATCTACCATCACACCCAAGTCTTTTGCCTCATTGCTGGTCTCAATTCCTTCCCCACCCAACCTGTAGCTGTGCCTGGGTTTGCCATGGCCCAGATGTAGGACCTTGCACTTCAATTTGTTGAACTTCATGAGGTTTGCATTGGCCACCTCTCAAGCTTGTTCCAGTACCTTTCATTGCCAAGAACCTTAGAAAACATTACCTGCATCCAAACAGCCATTCTAGGTTTTACTAATAGCTACCATTATTGGATACCTCATCTGTGATTTTGGCTAGATCACTCGGTATGTGACTACAAAGAAGAATTACCATGAGGTGGACTAGGAAGGAAATTTAAATTAGATTTATCCTCAGTGAAAAAAAGACATAAGTACCTGGTAGTTACTTTGCAAGACAAGGAGCCAACACAACCACAGTGACCACACTGTAACTCATGTGCTGAGAATTTACCCTGTGGGTAAAAAAACCCCTTGTTTTTCCTTGGTTTTCATCTTCCATCACCCTACTTCCTATGTGAAAAATGGGGTTTACAAAATCTCTATCACAGCCTACCCTCCCTCACTGTTTAGCATCTAAAACTCCTGAGGTCAGGGCCTGCCCTCTTATATACAAAACCTGTTCACAGTGAGTCCATTTTTATTTGAAGCCTTCCAATCCTAACACAAATCAAACTAGACTACAAAACCCTGTGGTGTCCCACTTGGTGATAAATATCAGTGCACCTGGATTTTAATTGTCGTACCTAATAATTTTGAACGTATCCAAATTTTCCCAAGTGACTAGTGACTCTGGATGACTCCTTTGACAGAGCACTTGTTCAGCACTTTAAAACCACACTAGAGCACCAGGGCAGGGTAGGATGGATCACTGTTCCAAACTTCACTTCTCAAGGAATGCTTGGCCAACAGTGGCCCTGGTTGTTTCAGCTCTTGATTATCCTGCTGTGTGCTATCAAATTAGTGGTCATCTATATTTTCTCACCCATCCTTCCAGTTGTATTCTGTTCTCTTATCCATCTGTGCAGTTGCTGTATTCACTTTACTGCTCCCACAACTAGTTCCAAAGGCAGAAGTTCAGGCCGAAGTCCAGACAAATTAAAATCTGACCTAAAGTGGGAATGATTCACTTTGTTATTTCCCAGATGAAAACTGAGAGGAACAACATGGCCCATCCAGACAACCAGTCTCTGCCTCCTAAGAAATGCCACCTAGAATGAACACAGAGCCTTATGGCTCAAAGCCATGAGTTTTAAAAATCTTTGGCTTACTGACAGAATGGGACAATAGGTAGACATTTGTCAGGAAGCCCTTGCTGCAAGAGCCTGAGCCTGAATACTTCAAAATAAACCACATCCCTTTCTCTTAGCTCAGTATGTCTGCCTTAAAAAATTATGGCTGTGGTGGTTTGGTCTAGCAACCCTGGGGTGTGATGTTCTGTTTACTTGACATTTTGACAAGAGGTGATGTGGCTGGGGCAATGGGATTTTATTTGGGGATTGTAAGGGTGGAGAAAGTGTTTTTTTTTATATATTTCTGGCTGACTGGCTGCCAGGATGTGATGTGCTGATGCTTTGTTATTACTGGTACAGATTGTATTTTTAATGGATGTCAGGATGCCTGGTGACTGGATAGATATTTACAGTGTCAAAATGAATTAATTAACTAATTGTGTTTAGCATGCAAATTACTGGCTTTGTGTTTCATTACCTGTAAAAGCTAGCAGTAATATTCATGGATCCTTAGAATTTAGCCACATCATAGAACCATGAATGAAATTTTTAATTCATTGCTCATAAATTAAAGAAAAATGAAATAATTTAAAAGCCATTCATACAAAAAAAAATATGGGACAGCATATTTCTATAGTCAGAAAGAAAACCTAGATGTCAAACTGCAGCACAACAGCACATCCCACCAGGGAGGCTAATTCTTAGCAGATCTTTTATATTGGCTCTTGTCTGTAAAGAATGCAGGACTGAGGCCACTCTCATTTGTATCAATAATATCACAAGAATTCACAGCATAAGAAGAGAAACAATAGTCTAAGCCATTGAAATGAGACCAGACATATTCAATACTTCTCAAACTAAAGAGGCTAAAACTAGGAGATCAGAAATCTCAAGAGAGAACCATAAATGATTCCTGAGGATCTGGTTTTGGCCCACTGTTTTCCACATTTGTGGTAAAATGGAGACGATCACAAACTGGTGCTGTTAAGAACTAATAGAGCTCTTATATAAAACTATTTTGCTAGATATGGTGGCACATTTGAAAGTGCTTTTCAAGGCAGACAAATGCAAGGTCGTATATCAAGAACAAAAAATGTTGATCAATCAAATAACTCTGGGGTCATTACAGACAATCACTTGAACATGAACTTTTCCTGACACCGTGTTGCTGAAAAGACAAGCAGAAATGTAAGAACACTGAGTAGACACAGGAAATTGTTCTTATCACTGTATATTGCATTAGTACAATAATTACTGAAATACATTTCTGATGTCAACACTTCAAAAAGTGATATTGCAAAGAGGTCATAAAATCCCCAAAGAGTTATTCCAAGCCAGGAAAATTTGTCCTAGAGCAAGATAATGCCCCATTTAATAATCTATTTAAGAAAAGGTTCAAGGTATATTTGCCTGTGGTCTACAAACATCTTCATGGAAGCTAAGGATTTTTCTGGAGCTGTTCACTGAAGCTAAAGCAAAAGACAATGAGATGAAATTCAGTGTTTAGAAGATGAATTTGAAATAAAAACAAGACACAAACTTCAATAGTACTACTGATTAACCATCTGAAAAATGTAATAAAACACATGGTAGATTCTTTGAAACATGCTGTAGCAAAACCCTCTGTCTTTGAAACACCAGTTGCTGAGTAAGGTTCTGTAGCCTGTGTCAAAAAAACCCCAACAGATTATGTGGTCAAAGTAGTGTCTTAAAGTCTTCAGTGAATGATATAACATCATTTCAGTTATTTTTAGCTATATAATTAACCATCACACCTGAGATTTCCTGCTTACCTTAAATCTTTTTACATTTCCTAGGCCATTAGGAGATCTATCTAGGCCAATGGAAGTACTGAAAATGGGGATTGGAATTTGAAATTCTCCCAAATGATTTCTTCTTTACAGTCATTTGAATGTAAGTACGTGTATTTTAAAATTTATTTTGTATTTGTACTTTTATTAATAAAACTGATTTTTGGTGAGAGAAGTTACACCTTGAATGTTTGTAGCAACTGCAGAAACATGTGAAAAATGTAGCAAATGCTGATAACATTTTTGTGCTAGAAGATGTTGAATCATCAGCCTAAAGATGTTGGGCTGCCAACCACCTTCCTTTCAGGACACACAGGATTACATCCATATGAAGCATGAACCAAGAAAAAGAGGAAGAATCCAAGTTCTTACCACAAATGATTTGTTGAGTCCAAGAGCCTCAAGAGGACTAAACTGCACGTTAAAGGATGTGGACATGCAGGAAGCAGAAGGTTGTTTGGCAAACTAAGTGACTTAATGAGGTGGAAAGGCAGGGGAAAAGCCAGCAGACAATAAGAGAAGGAGCAAAGGTGCTTAGGAACTGGAAGCACCTGCCCACTGGAAGGTGAGGCTCAAAATCTGTAAGCAAAGACACTTCCTTTCTTCTGCTCAGAAAAAAAAAAGACTGCACAAACAGGACTTCATGCATTAAAGAATGCAGAAGGAAACAAAGTCCTTAAGATAAGTTCATCAGTTCAGAGACTTATCAGAGTCCTTCAGGAAAAGATTTTCTTGACAAAAAGCTATTTCTAAAGGGAAAAAACAAATCTTAGTATTTATGAGCATGGGGTTATATACCATATGACAGAGTAAATGCATGTGGAAACTTACTGAAGAAGCTCCGTCCCAAGGAGATGATTTGCACCTGCCACTATAGGAACAAAGGAGACTACTGCCTTGTTAAGTCCATCTGCTGGAGTTGAAAGTGGTGGAATCTGTGATTGCACTTACCCCTCTGCAGGCATGGTCAGTGCTCAGGGTGCTGTGCCCATTCCACTCCCTCCGAGGCAGCTCCTTTCCCAGCTGGCTGACAACATGATCACAGCCCTAGCAGAGAGCTGTCATGGAGGGATGTGGGCTTATCATCTCTGAGCTAGGACCAGGTTCTTGGAGACTTCGGCGATTAGAAGAGAAACTTTGCTTGGACTCTGTGTCCAAGAGGGAAGCCAATGTGGACAGCAGATTTCCAAGACAATATGCTTTTGGCAATGTGTGCTGTTTCACAGATGGACTGTTACATTTTGTTCTCTTTGGAACATATTTAGCATGCATGACTTCCTCTCTTAAGTAATGAATTCTGATAATCATGCCACAAATTTCTGTGGGTCACAGTAGTAGCTATGGCTGTGTTTCCTTCTTTTGATGAACCGTTGACAAAAGTGGGTATGCTTTTGCCATCACAATAGTTTGAGAGCCATTAGCACCATGGGGATCGACATGGCAAGGCTGAAGATTAATGTGACAGTTGTGAGAGCACAGGTCTTGCAGACTAGATAAAGTTTGCCACATAAAATCTTCTTCTTTCCCCTTTTACAAGGCAGTGTGGGTGATTTTGGGGCCCTATTTATTTATTTTATTCTGTCTGTGTTTTAGTCCCACTGCTTTACCATCACAACCCCAGGAGCTAACTCTGCTCTTGAGATGCAATGCTCTTGCAGAGAGGCTCAAAGCTACGAGCTCATTCCAGAATCTCTGTCTGCTCAAACACTGAAGCTTGTTCAGTCATTTATAACCCTCAGGGCTCCGTTTTAAAATAATACAAAGATTGGATGTCTGTTTTTTTTATAGGAATAATTGCAGGCCAGGACTAAACATCCGAGCTCAGTAACATGGGTATCAGTTCCAAGATTACTTGGAACAGAGCACTTTCCCCAAACTTCTCTCCCACTCCTTATTTGGACACTGAGAAATAATTTCCTCAGTAGTAGATTTTTACTCAGTGAAATCACATGTTTTCTCAAAACTTTTTTTTTTCTCAAGATAATTACATTTGATAAGAAAAGGAAAGAAATAACAATGCCACATTCCTGAAGTGCAGACTGAAGCCAAATTCAAACTGCTGCTGTGTGGGGTCAGTGTTTTTTCCAAGGGCGACTGACCTCGCTGAGCTTGGACACAATCCAAGATCAACTCCCTAAACACCTGTTTAATTGCATATTTCAGTGTCTGAGGACTGGCTGTTGATTGCTGAATTCATCTTCTATCTGCATCCCATATGCATTAGGTTATGGGTTGACATAGATGGTCAGGCTGGAAGTGGATACTCAATAGTGGGAGGCATGAATCTGTAAGTCTGCTTCTTCTGACTGATACGAAAATTGCTCAACATGTGTCACAGGCTCTAGATCTGCTGCCAGCTATCTGAGCCTTTCCTTAGCTAGCACACTTTTCACATTACTCAAAGATGATAAACAACAGCTAAACTGTGAAGAACTTTGCTTTTTAAGCACAGTTCTAGTCCTGCTTTTGTGGCAAGGGGACTAAAGGGGCAGCAGCCTGTCCCCTCTCTGCTCAGAACAGACCTGTGCATGGTTCATACATTTGACATCACCTACAAGACCACAGCTCCTCACCCCCACTTATCCCAGGCTCCCTGTTGGTGCAAGATCACACCTGGTTGTGTGGACAATTCCTGGTCCACCATGAGAGCTTTTGCACAGATGCACAGTCTGAATGTTAATTCTGGGGTCAGAAATGATACAAACTACTGATTTTAACTAAGGGCTTTGCCTTAACTGATAACTCCATGAGGTGAAGCCTAACTGTATTCTCTGTGTGCAGGACCTCCTGTTGCAGGTTCTGCACAACTTACAAAATCCAGGGTCAGTGCATGTGATTTGGGAATCTCAGTTATTTCCCCATTGCACTGCTATTCCAAGTAGCTGCAGGACAGCAAAACAAGAGTGACCTAAGTACTCTGCTGGGGTAGGGTAGTGACGTGTTAGTATCCCACTGACGACACTGAACCTGCTGAATTAGGAGGTACAAAGCTGGTTTTGCTCGACATGGTTTTATCGTCGTCATCAGGAAGCATATTTTTTCAGCTCAATAAATGAAGTGTTATTGTTGTTTCTCAAAACTACCTATTTTGTATGACCATATGCTGTACTGAGATCTGCTTGTAGGGTGGTGAGAGGAGCCAGCAAGGTCTTACTGAGAATACTCCCAGCTGCTGGGAGGTTATCTAAGTGACACTTTCTATTGCAATGGAAACAAAAAATGTGCAGTCAGAGCCAAGAAATGCATACTAAGAAATTAAAACATGCTTCTAACAAAATATCCTTACGTATCATGCAGCAAAGTCACTCCTTTGCTGCATGACATGAAATGGTCTCATGCAAGAACCTCTAGAGAAGGCTTATAAAATTTTATGCAAGAGGAGTCGAACCTTTAACACTGAAGAAGTGAATTTTCTATGGCTGAATTGTATGTTTTCTCTGCAATTCTATGGGCTGGTTTAAAAAGACCCTGTAAGAAGGAATATATCATAAATATAGGAGTTTAAAGCATTATTTATAAAGCTTTTACACATGCCTGTGAAATCCGATTGGCTTCTCCTCCAACAAATTCTTTCAGAGACTTTCTGTTCGGGTACAGACTAAAAGCAGAGAACTGCTATTCCCACTTTTGCTCCCTGGGGAGCTTTAAGAAATCACAAGCACAAATAGTCCAGCCAGCTGGTTTAGCCAATTGGTGGTCAGTTTACATTTCCTCTAATAAGTGAACTTCTTGACCGTACATTTTAACTGAGTCATTAGGAGCTCCTTTTCCAAGTGTTTTGGCAGGCTGAAGAGGTCTGAGACTGTGAATAGACCACAATAACTAGTAAAGAGGAGAACAGTCTGACTTTTAATACAGCAGAAGAAAGTGATCCAAATGGATCCTGAAATTAAAGCCACACTGAAAGCAATGGGATACAAATATCCACCTGCAGGATACAACAGAAACTTTTATGGGTAGGGCTGCTTCTTCCATTAAAATGCAACCGCTTTGGATGTGCAACATGATTAAAGCTGTAATCATTGCCCAAGCACGTTGTGCAGCTGTGAAAGGAGGATTGGAGACCTGGAAATACAAGAGAGGTTATAGGTGTGCAATATGTACATACCCATAGAGAGAATTCAGTATGAATGATCTAGTGACTCTCACAGGATAACTTGAAATTGTCAATATACATGAAAAAAAGAGGACAAGGGATCTCCATTATGAGAAACTGGAATAGTAATATGAAATTCATCACTAATCTCGCACAAAGCTTCAGCAATCATCACCAGCATCTCATTCAGGAATGGGCTGGATTCAAAGCTGTTTCACTTGAGCATGCACAGAGGCACTAGCTGGAGGTGACATGGCTCTAGATTGCTTCATGTCACTTGAAACTGTATGAGTCAAACACACATGCGATGGGGACTATGGTGCTTTGACTTTCTCCAGGAATCTAAGACCTTATTCCCTCCAGCTAGACATTAAAACCAGGGAAAAGAGCCTGGCTGCTCCAACAGTGCTTGCAGAACATGTGTCTGAAAGCTGATATATAGTGAAGCAGAAACAATAATCAGAAATGAAGGATTTTACTCTCAGTTTTTCAGTGCAGTGAATCTTGAGTTTCATGGGGTGAAAATTCAGTCAAGACCATCCAGTTCAATACTTCTGTTTCAGATCAATACTTTTGTTTTATGCCAGGATCAGTACAGGAGAAGATAATCTGCTCTTATCTTGACAGATTTATTGATGGACAGGTGGGGGCCAGGACTCCTGCAAATGTTAGTTAACTTTTATTAGAAAGTTCCTTTGCTGAAGTTTCAGCCTCACATCTTGTCCCGTTTCACAATGAAACACAACTTTCTGCCTCTAAAGGCTCAGCACATCTGCTTTGAGGCCTTGTTATATCAGAATTTCACAAATCTTGAAACTTTTTTTCTGAATTTATACAGTAAAGGCTACTGAATGGGGTTTAAACGAGAGAAAGAGAAAGAGAAAAAGCCCTTTGAGATGAAACACCTTTTTTTTTTTTTCCAGGGAGCCATGAACTGAGAGTAAGGAGAGCAGGAGAACTGCCAGCAGACATCCACATCACACACTAATTGGAACAAAGTAAACCTCCCATATCCACAGTTTTCATTTATCCAGGAAGGTTTGCAACCCAGTTGGCTGGCGGTAATGTTTGGAACATTGCAAGAAAATGTGGCTCAAGCATTATAAAACAGTGAATGCCAAGTCTGAGTTAAAGCCAGTTATTTGAGCAGGGGTTATAGGCATTTTCCAATGATCACCACCACAGAAATAAATAAATAGATGGCTTGCTATGTATACACTCAAAGGGGAATGTTGCCCAACATGCATAACTCTTTGCTATTAACAGTAATGAGGACACAGCTGTCTGAGCCTGGAAGCCAGTATTTGCAGAGGATAATTCTCAAAGATTTTTCTTCTCCACTGGCTTTCATCCACTACCCATTCTTTGCTTATAAAAGAGCCCCAAAGGTCCTAACATTTATACAAGAATTACCTTGGCTTTGTGGTGCTTTTGTTATAAAGCATGCTGACACATGGACAGATTTGAAACTCAGATGAAATATGAAAAACAATTTTCTCCCCTGATAAACTCCCCAATGCCCTTAGTGCCAAGCATAACACTCTCTTTGCAGTCAATCACGACAGCTTCTAGAGCAGCTGGCAAGGGTTGCTGCTATGGGCAGAGATTTGAAGGTCTCCCTTCCTCAGAAGGCTTCGAACTCTCAGTGTCTGCAGAACTTGGGGCTGTGATGTGAGTCACATATGACTGGTCATTTCTACAGAGCCTCTAAAGCAAATATAAAACCACCCCACTCCATTCAAAGATCTTTCAGCACTTTAAAATGAGTGCTAAAACTCATAGTCTATGTGACAAAGAGACCATCACTCATTTTATGGGAGTCTTAGATGTATTAAAGGCTAGAACCAGAATCAGACAGGCTACTGCACTTCAGACACTGCAGTTTCAGAACCATTGCACAAGGCATGATGAAGTTGACCTCTGGAAATCATCTGGTCCCAACTTCTACTCAAAACAGGGACTATTCAGTCAGGCTGCTCAGGGCCTCTTCCATTTGAGGTGTGGATTTCTTCAAGGACACAATGTTTATCTACAAACTTTATAAACCTCTGTTTCAGTGTTTGAACACCTTCACTGTAATAACATTTCTTGTTATAGCTAATAAAAATTTCCCATGTTGCAGCTTTTGCCCATTCCTGTTCACATGCACCTCTGAGATGAATCTGGGTTCATCTTCTCTGCACATTCATGTTAGACAATTGAAGACAGTGAACAGTACAGTTCCCTCATCAGCCTCATGTTCTTAAGGCAGGGTAAATCCACTTCTCTCAGCCCCTCCTTGTATGATATCTGCTGCACCCTCTAACCACCACTGTGGTCCTTTGCTGGATACCCTTCAGCATGACCTTTGTTATGCCAGGAAACCAGAATGAGTGGGAGAACTGGGTGCCTGTGAAGGCAACAGGAATCGCACTCTAAATTCTCCCCCGGAGGTAGTAAATAGGAAAATACTTAGAATGTGAATCTCTGGTTAATTTACTAGAAGCTGTTGAGGTGGGAGAACTATTTCATTAGATGCTGTATGAGCACAGAACAAGGACTGCACTACTCACACACACAGACCTGCACATTTTTTCCCCAAAGCTTCAAGGTAAGTCTACCCTCCTTGCACCAGAATTCAGAAATTGTTGACTGATGCTAAAGGCTGCACATGGAGCCAGTGATAGGAGCAATGGCACGGGCAGTCCCACCAGCTCTCCCAGTATCTATGGAAGTTCAGAAAGGCACATGTTCACACCGAGCATGCCCAAACCAGATGGGTCATTTCCAAGTAGCCTGGCCTGAAAAAAAAATGTTCTCTTTAGGTAATTAAAAAAAAAGAAAAGTAAATAAATAAACAGAAGAGACAATGTTCCCAACCAGCAGGAACATTTAATCTCTGTGGTTATTCCTGGAGCAAACTCCTGCTTTTACTCTCCAGAAGACACATCCCAGTGAATTTTCCATCATGTGGGCCTGCTGTAGTGGAAAGTTAATTTACATTTTTTCCTTTATCATGGTACTTTCTTCATTAGCCCCTGATTGCCACAAGGTCTTGGGTCATACTCAATCATGCAAGGGAGCAGGCCCATTTTAGAAAGCATAATCTTCAGCACAGAAGCATGTCTAGAAAATTCTTAGCATGATTAGCATTCTACTATTTGTAGTTTTTAAATCATCTCCAATCAGATACTGTAGACTGTGCTTAATTCAGCATTTCACATCCCTACCCAGGTCAGAGGGAATGAAGCATGGATGGATCACGTACTTCCAAAGAGGTTTCATGTCTCAAGATTCTAGATATCAGCTTGAGATTTTGGTGGAGCAGAGTGTGATGGTATTTTGTATCATGGGATGATATACATTCATTATCAACTTCAGAATGCACGTGACCTGCTGAGATATACTGCAAATTGTCACCTGCTGATTACCTTAAGAGATATTCTCCAGTCTGTGTAGGACACATCTATTCCATAGCTCTCTGTGCTCAAATCTACATTTGGGTTTATTGCCTGGAGAATATGGAGATAAAATTTTCACTTTTTTTCAATTAAATTCATAGAGTTGGAAGTTTTATGTGTAAGTAAAATGTCTTATTCTCTTATGCCACTCTATGACTAGTTAAACCTCTTGAAAATGTCAATGTGAATAAATTTTGTCCCAAAATGCAGTGTACTACCTGAAAAACACAGTACAGGATTTACAGAGCTGTATCTTCAAATAGCACTGGTTTAGTGGGAGTGATATTCAGCTTCCTAAAGCTGGCATGCCTCAGTCTTTTGGGATGACTGCATGAAACCAACTGATAGCTGTCAGTGCACAGTTCTAGGCTATTCCATCACAAAGTCAGCCCTGCTTTTAATCAAAATAATTTCAATCTGCTTCTGAAATAAAGCTCCAGATGCAGTGCCTAGTGATTTGCTGGCAACAAGTGCTGTGTATATGGCTGCAGTCTACCTTTGAAAAATAACAGCATGATCCAAGGCTGCTCCAGCCTCTGCCAGGTTTGGGATTCCCCACAGGGGTTGCAATAGCAGGAAATTAGCAGCATACTATAGCTTTCGGATCACATCTCCTCTCCCTGGCCTGATTCCTCCTCCAGGATTAAGGAGTGGCAGTCTGGCAAGCTGACTCCACACTGCTCCAAGATTCCTCCTTCGGAAAGGGGATGTCAGGCTACCCATTTAAGCTATCTCAGCTTTGCATTGCTCAGCCATAGTGACAATAACTGTTATTTAATGGGTGGAGGCTCTTATCCATACTATGAACTTTTCTCTGCAGTGTTGGATAAAACAAACAGTTTTCTTTTGTGCCTCTGTGCACACTGGAAACTGAAAATTCATCGAATGACTCAGAAGTACAGTAACCTACACCTGACAACATCTATTCCACCTCCAACTTATGTGAGACGCTTTCCTGCTAAAAATTGTTCCAGGCAGTTTTCAAATGCTTCTGCTGTTACATTTTGTACTATTCCTGCACTACAACATACCTAGTGTATGCTTGTATAACCTGATACGCTGCACCGTCAGAAAGGGCTTTACTATGTTCAGTCTAAAAGTAATTTTCCTTCATTTCAGCAAATTACACCCTATTCAGCAATAATCATTCTTTTGTACCACCCACCATACAAACTTCTGCTTCTCTGTCATTTACAGTTCCAGTTGCTGTCATCTTACCCTAAGCTTTACAATATGCTTGACTCTTTTAATCAAAGTCAGCTTCAATAATTCCCCCAATTTACCGAGATTTCCATAAACTTATCAACATTTATCTAGTAGCAAAGTGCTTACACTGAATGTCAGTAGGTTGGATCCATTCTCAACAGAACATATTGAACATATTCCCTCTCTGCTCTGGGAAGAGAAGTCTTAGTAACACTGCCAGAAACTGCCTCTTGCTACACTGCTCTTGACAGCACTGCCTTCTACTGATCATCTTCCACCAGATGACCATGTGTTAGGCTGTCTTTTCATTTACTGCTGGGTTCCAGCCCCTTCATTTCCTGGCCACAATTGTAGCTTTGCTAGCCTTCTGTGTATTAGTGTTTGTACAGACTTCCCATTCGGTGTTACCTACAGGTATGTTGGGGTTGTACCACAAAACCAGTCAATGCCTTTGATCCAAAGAGCAGTTGGCCAGCTCACAAGCTATTGCTTCATTTACTCAGGGAGCTGGATAGAAAACAAGAATTTTACTTCGAAAAAAAAATTAGAAACAAGCTCAAAATATTCTAACAAAGCAGACATTAAAATTATTTATTTTTGTGGAAAAAAACAACAAAAGAAAACCCAAAACAAAACAAACAGCATAGTCTCAGACCACGCATGGATTTTTTCAGACCCTGCAAGTTTGTGATGCATTCCTCTCCCTCTCCTCCTAAGGTCTCCCCTGTTTAGCTGAAGCACTTCTGTTACTGTCAGTATCTGAATGCTTCATGAACACGAACAGATTTATTCTCACTGTAGTGGCATGTTATTGATGTAGAGCTGATCCACAGCAAAACCAAGAACATTTTCCAGAAAGAGTTGCAGGTGCCAGATGAAGACGTCAAGCACACCCTGACTTTCAGAACGTGCTGAAGGTCTCTGCCTGAAAACCTAGACCCCTCAAAGGTTTCCAGCTGGTTGCTTGGATATTGAGATTCCAGAGAAGTAGTCAATTTGGAAAACACTATTGAGCGAAGAGGTTGTATTGTCAGCTCATGACAAAGACTGCAAACCAGATCAATGGGCATTTATATGCTAAACTCCTCCTGAGGATGTAGGTCAGTGAGAGCAAGGGACTTAACCAAGCTTTGGGGACCTGAGCCTTCATTTCAGCTGTCCTGACACCTATACTACTGCCCCATCATCTGGACCATCCTTCTCCTCACACTGCAGTGTAGTCTTATACAAGAGGGCACCTGCAACCATGAGTTATGGTTGAAAAGAACTAAAACAGGAGAGAGTTTTGCTGGTGATAAAGCTGATGATGAACTTCAGCACATCTTGCCATCCCCAAGGGGCAGCATGTCCCAGGCAACAGGCAGAATGCTGAAATGTCTCCCCTGAACTGGGTTGGTGATGTGTAATTCCCATTCATCTTCTGGTGGCTTTATTTTCTTTGAACAATTCTCTCATCTCATTGAAGCAGTAAAATGGGAAGTCAGTCAGTTGGCAGATGAAGGGGTCAGAGCATGTTAACTCCACACAACACCAGGCAGCCTTTCTATTTCTGCGTGGCAGCTCTATCATGGGTCTGGTGTTTTAGGGACAAGACAAAGGAGTAGTGCCAGCACACTACCACTGCCTATAGAGTCTGGCAAAACATATGGCCCATTTGGCTGATTTATACTGGCAAAGGAGAGAATTCATATTTTCTATATATTTTGGCTTGACATCTTGATTGCGACATATAACCATGGCCAATTTCAGGCTGGAACCAGGTAAAACGAAACACGACTGACCCAAAAAATATGAGGGAGAGGCCAAGAAAAACAGTGACTTTTAAGTCATTGAGAACACTGCCATCTCTAGGCACTGTGGGTGCTGCAAATGTATACAAAAATTAACATAGGCCTGAGCAGAGTGCTGGTGCTGGTGCTATGAAGGGCACTGAAAATGAAGAACACTTCCAGGTAAGGAGAGACATGCTATCACTTACTGGACTCTGCATGTTATGACACAGGGAGGTAGAAAAGACCTTATTCATGTACCCAAACTGCATGGGTCATAAGCTGAGGCAGGAGAGATTCAGGCAAGATGTTAGGAAACGTTTTTTCACTCTTAGGCTGGTCAGGCACTGGAATAGGTTGCCCAGGGAGGTGGTGGAGTCACCATCCCTGGAAGTGTTTAAGAGGCATCTGGATCTGATGATGGAGGATATGTTTTAGGGTTTAGGGGTTACAGCAGAGTGGCAGGTTTGACTCGATGATATTAGACGTCTCTTCTAACATTGATGATTCTATGATTCTGCGATAAAGACCCCAAGGGACCCAGCAGAAAGCTAAGCATGGACCTACAGCCAAAACAGACACCTGTAGGAAAATAAGGAGAACAAGCCACAGAGACGATGGACTGGGGAAGGGTACTCATGAAGCCTGTCAATCTTCCAGCACTGTTAAGTGACTTAATTTTCTTTTAAGCCCTGGAATTTTCTAGTTGGCAGGACTCTCTTGCATGACAGCTATTCCATAAAGGAAAGCTCATGAAATCTGCTCCAGAGCAGACAGAGCTAATCAGTACATAGAGGCTTTAACTGATCTGGCACTGCTGAAATCCCTGGAAGTAAGACATAATAAAGGCAAGGCGGCAACAAAGCCTCACGTACCAAAGCGCTGTTAGCAGTGAGTCTAAGGAATCATTCAGAGATTAACAGCAGGGGTGTGAGCCCTACCCTGGCCAGCACATGCCAGAGGATATGGCAGGCTGGGCATGATTGCTGTTCCTCTGAATTGAGTCAGATGTAACATCCTGCCAGCTAACTCTTGGTGACAACTGAAGTCTATGTATTATCTGGCTCAGAGCCCAGTGACCAATAACTCCCAATTCAGAGACAAAGCACAACTGAGGCTATTAAATCAGTGTCAGTTAAACCTCTTTCCTTTGCATACCCTTTCCCTCTGCAGCCTACAAAGCTCAGGGGAGATGGGATTCCTGGGTTCTTGCCACCTTGTATACCAAAGTATCATGCAATCCCAAGAAAGAGGGAAAACTGAAATACGTCATGAAATAGAGAGGTCATAGTCTAGAGATTTTAACCTTCCTGTGTCTGGACTGTAGCCTGCACATCTAACCCAACATGGGCACTGCCCCTTCTGTGTTTCTGCCCCTTCACTGCATACAAACACGTTATGTTTTGTTACATGACCCATTATCATTCAGCTGTCCCCCTCTGTATGCTGCTGTGCTTCCCCTGTGGCTCGCAGCTCAGTATGGAAGAAACTAGAAAACTCTTAGTTGCCCCTAAACAGCAGGTGCACACTTCCACAGACAGAGTCAGTTTAGCACAAGGTAAAGTTGAAAGAAAATTCAAATACTCCTGGTGGCCACAGTTTTTAGTCATAAGATGATCTTCTGACCACCTGTCTATTCTGACCTCACAATGTCAAGGAACCTCACAAAATCTAGGAAATCCTTATCATAGTATCAGTAATCTGGCAGGAGAAAAGTATGGTACTAGACTCCGTGACCATAAGTTACTTGTGGTCAGTGGCTTACGTTCATGACAGATAAACTTAAACCTAATAAATTCACTGCAAGAACTTCTGCTCCAAGATCCTCCAAAATCTTCACCAAAGTCAATGGGGACTGTTATCAGGGGTCTAAGCATTTTGATCTCCAGTTGACTACCCAGCCATCTACCCAGTATGACTGTAGTTCATTCAAGTTCAGTTGTGGCTATACTGTAGTTGTATTTATTTTAGTTTTGCTTCTCACATCATCACACATCACGGTCAGTCAGTGGTGCTTGAAAGGCACTGACATGCAGAATGAGTAACTTGCACTTACTGTTACACTTTGCCATACTCAGGAGCCTGTTATTTTTCATTCCAGTGCACAGAGATGCCCATTTGCTGAACAACATGCCAGGCTTCTTGGCTTGCATGTTATATTTCTTGCTTCAATTGTACTCATTTCTTTGTGAGTAGTAAAAGCTTCACAAATGAATGAAGCACTTGCCTGTGCTTTAACCACCAGACTGTACTCCTCTGACACTGCACTTAGGGAGGAATGAAAGCAGGAACAATTCAAGCCACAGAAAGCTAAGTTTACCCTGCTCCAGACTGAAACATACAGCAGCTTTTTCTATCAAGCCAACTCCTCCACCACAAATGGATTCACTTCAGTGAAAAACAGGATTTCCACCCTCATTCTCCATGGTAAATGGGAGAGTATACCTTTACTGATGGTCAGGTTTCTGTGAGAATGACCCTACTGTAGCAGCTAGCAGAATCTTGCCTTCCCTCAGCCCCAGCACATCCTCCATGCTGGTTCAATGGTTTCCTGAGGAAGGAAGGAGCTCTGAGTATTTTCAGGTGTCCTATTTTCCCATTATTATTTTGTGGTCAAGTCATGATTACTTTTTTGAAGGCTGTTGGGGTTGTGAATAGATCAGGCCATCAGATCAGAAGCACTGAGGCTGGATCTAGAAAAATTACAGTAATGTTTCTCTGGAACTGTATAATGTGGGTTTATCCAATGGGGCAGAGCTATGTTAAGTATGTCTATACTCCAGGATGTTAATGACCCTTCTTCCATTAGTCCTCTGGCATATGGTCCTCTGCCTTAATTGTACATAGTTTGTATTTTACATGTTTATTTTATCTGGCTTGTCTAGTCTCATTACATTAGATAATTAAGAGTTAACCATCTTGCCTTGTGCTGAAACATGAAATGAGCACAGCAGAGGTAGCTGATAATTGAAAAACTCTAGGATCAAATAGGTGCTGAAAGCTTTTGTAGCATGGCTGTTCCTGAAGTAAATGGGAGACACTGGTAAAGTGCTTGCACTTCCCTACTCCTCTGAATCATGAAGAAACATAGACAAAAGTGGCCACTGATTTCCAATCAGTTCAGTGCATGGAGAAAATAGCTAAATTCCATGTGTCTCACCTTGAGCTTCACTATTGTAGGATTATTAAACTGGAATTTTTTCTCATGTTTACATATCTTTACATGATACTTGTAGAGAAGTTATCTCAGCTTCTATCATCTCCTTGTGAAAATACCCTTGATACAATCCTGAAAATTCATTATTATTTTAGTTTAGCCCCATAATACTCAGCACAGAATCACAGAATCATGGAATCAATTTAGGTAGGAAAAGACCTCTGAGATCACTGAGTCCAACCTATGACCTAGCACCACTATGTCAACAAGACCATGGCACTAAGTGCCACATCCAGTTGTTTTTTGAACAACTCCAGGGATGGTGACACCAGGGATGGCTCACTTATCTATGGCAAAGTCAGGAAGTGAATACAAATTCCTCCAATCCAAGTGTTAGCCACCAACTGTAATGTCTTCTGAGATGCTTCAGAGGTAACTTTTCTGTTGCTACGGCAGCATGAGGTCTGAATTTATATTTCCCTATACAAAACCTGCCAGGAAAACCATATTGCATGTAAAGGCTACCCATCAGGGCCCTTAATTTAATCAGGAGCTGTCAACAATTACATATCCTTTCAGAAGTCTGAGCTCAGCTTCTTTCAGAACCTGTTTCATGCAATCTTTCCTTCTTATTCTAGTTAATTTGGACATCATGGCAGTGCTGCCCTAACAGGGATCATACACAGCCTTCAGGAACTGGCCCTCTGGAACAGCAAAAGAGATTGTCTCACAAACCAAGAGGAAAAGTGAAAGACACAGAGCTGAACCTAATTGGGTTCAAAAAGGCAATGGCAGGAGTGGATTCCATTTGTTTTTCCTCTACACCACCCCTTCTAAGGCATAATCTCTTTGCTGCATTTCCCTCCTTTTCTTCCTCCTGTTTCTATATGCCCAGAAAGGTCACTAGAAAAGTCACCAGGAAGACTTGGTGGCTAAGCCATTGAATAAGGAGCTATGGGCTCTATCCCCAGCACTGCCATGGCTCTGCTGCAAAACCTGGGCACCTCCCTTCAGTTCTCTGTGTCTTCATTTCCCTACCCCTGTCCCCACACACACACATCTGGTTCCTTCATTTTGCTTGAAAACTCATCTAAGCATAGGCTGTTCTTAATGAGGTTGCACACAGGGCAGGGCAGTGCAGTTGCAGGCTTGGATGTGGGTTTTAGGTATGTTTGCAATATAAACGATAATGATCTAAAACCCATCTGTGCGAAGGTAATGTTTTGAAGGAAGGAGTTTGACTCCACAAATGTAGGACTGGGGACCCATAGGTGGGGAATGTAGGAGGTCCTGGCAGTCTTTGAGAAATGAGGAAAGCTGAAGCAATGACTACTCCACAGATGGGGCATGAAGAATAATTCTCTCCTATGCTTGGAGTCAACATATTTCCATTCCCTTCTTCCTTTTTAGCTTTGGTTTTAAAAAGAACAATTATGCCTTTTTTTTAGTTATTAAGTCCTCTGCCCTCCTCCCTTCTCTCTGTCTCTAGGTCATACTCATCTTGCCTTAAGCTTATACTTTTCCTAACACCTTGTTCTCTGCTTTTGCAGTCTACTTTCTTCCAGTCCCTCTGTTCAACCCTCTTTAGATGCCTCTCCATCCCCATCATCTCCTCACATTGTGAGTTTGCATTAGTAGGAGAGAAAGCAAAAATAAGAGCCCACCCACTACAGCTCTTTCCACAATGACCAGAAGGATCTGTTTGAGACATGTTTTGAAGATCATTGTAAATCAGGAAACAGCAAGGTGGAGTGAAGGGAAACTGGAAAGACCTCTCAGCTTGCGAATGTATAATGCAAGAACATGAGCTCTCGCTCCAATAAAATGGAGCCAGCAGTTACTAGACCAAGTTCCTTGAGCAAAAAGTAATTATTATGACTAAACCATTCTGTATTTATAGAGAAGTAGTGTTAGAAGACAAACAGTTCAAGCAGTGCTCTTGCACTAAATGTTCTTTGCTTTTTCCTGTATGTGGTCTTTTATTCCAGCATTAATTGTGGTTATAAATCATTCCCAACCTGCTTTGGAATGAGTTTACACAGACTTCATGCTGTTGAAAACACAGAACAGTTATACATACAAAATATAAAGCACTCAGCAACTCCAGGGGTAAAAGTACCATGTATCAGGAATCAAACCCACAAGATTTAAGAAGTAATTATCATTAAAACAGTTCTCTGTCTGCTGCCACAAATGGTTACAGCTAGTTCTGCAGCACACAGAGTACACTGGAGTGGGCAAAGTCACCACTGGCAGGTGTCTTTGAGAGGCACTTGGGCCAGGAAAGGTTTTGTTCTCACAAATGATGGAGATGACAGAGTCTTGGTAAGACTGAGTGGTAACCAGGATGGGGAAGGATCATGAACACCTGACCTCTGCCTATGACCATCCAGACCAGAAAGGTTGAGGAAAAAAAAGCTTGAAAGGGAGAAGAATGGATTATATTATTTTTTTCCGCATTGAAACATATCAGCCCCATGAGGGGGAATGTTATGTGAACAATCCAGGATGCACATTCCCCTGAGAGCTGGGGAATGTGGGGCCTTGGCAGGCAGGTCAGGTGCCAGACTGGGGCAGAGCGACCCTCTCGCAGCCTCACTATGCTTTGTGGGGAGGGAAGCAAACTGGAAAAAGAGCTTGTTAAAGCTCACACAGCTTTCAGATCAAATTTTGCCCTGTTTCCCCCTGGAAGTCTCTTGAACAAGCTCAGTGCTTCAAACCTGAGGCTGCAAATCTCCCAGTCTCCCAGAGAAGGTTCCTGTGTTTAATAAGCTGAGTTGACTGAAATTCAAAGTGAAAGTGAAGATTTCTGTTGGCCTAGCAATAGAAA
Organism: Acanthisitta chloris; assembly: GCF_000695815.1. NCBI lineage: Eukaryota > Metazoa > Chordata > Aves > Passeriformes > Acanthisittidae > Acanthisitta > Acanthisitta chloris. The sequence goes on from NW_008673403.1 coordinate 54,119, forward strand.
ATGTGGCCCAGACCTATAACCCCATATCTGCCCAGACACAAACTAGAGATTGCTCATAAACATTAGCTCTGGTTCCCCTGCAGTCAATAGCAGAAAGTCTTGTAATATCTAATGGAAATACTTGTCACCAATTTAATTTGGAAAGAAGGTGCTGGAAAGTATTTCCTGAACACCAACATAACAAACCTGTAAGTTAGATAGTGGCTCAGCTATTGAGCAAAATAGCTTCTAATTCACTCTTTTCAACCATTTCACCACAAAATTAGCCCTTGAATTGCTTTGTATCCAAAGAACATGCCAAATGCTGACAAGCAGGTAAGCCCAGAGCAACTGAAATGCCATTAATATAAGCAATGCCATTAATATGAGCATTGCTTCTAATCAGCATGGATGGACCAGCACAGGATGGCATCATGATTCCTGAGATTCAAACTTCCTTGAATGGCCTGGGTAAAATTTTGATTGCTCCTGAGGACCCTGTCAAGGTTCCCTGTTGTCTTGACTCCAAGGCCTTCAAGCATGAAACTCTTATTAACTGCACCAGGAGTCCTGGAGACAGGGAATCAGGCCTTTCTACCACCACTGCACTGAGACATGGACTTGAAGCACTTCCTTTGGTGACCACACTTTCCATCCTAGGGCACACAGGTATAAAAGGCACACAAATACAAAAATAAATACTCCATCAAGACAGTGAATGTCTTCAGAGGATTTCACTAAATGAAAAATGAAATCTAACCCTAGCAGAGACTCTGTTGCCCTGACATGTCTTGTTTTCTTTAAGTCTTGTTTTTCTTCCTTTAACAGAAACATGATCCATCATCTGCCCAACTTCAAATCTGATGCAGACTTTCAGAAACTACTCTCAGCTTACTGTGGTGCTCAAATGGCAGCCTGTCCTTTCTCATCTATTCTCATTAATGTCTCTCGTCACCAAACGTTCCTCACAATTAAATCCCAAATATTTGAAAGTCAAAGTCACAGAAGTGAACAACCCTGACTGAAGAAAGTATTAGTCCTCACATTTCTGCCAGCATGGATAGGAACATATGTGCCCTTTGCAGGCTGGAAACTGCAAAAGTTTCCTATATCCACCTGTTTGGAATAGTATGGTTTGCTTGGAGCAAGGCAGACAGTAAAATTCAGAGGTTTCATTTCCACTTTCCTTTCAGCACTTCTTTTCCACTAACTGCCCCATTTCCTGATTCATCTACATCAAAGTGAGCAAAATGAAAACACTCCTGGAAATCTACAAATCAGTAAATAAAATAACTGAGGTTGATCAGTTTGCTAAGATGAAAAGGACTAGAGGCAGTTTTCAAAGGACCAGATAGCATAAATGCTTATTTTTACAGCAAAACTCTTCAGTTATGCCAGGATTTAAAAACCCCTCATTAAAAAAAACAACAGTTGTTTTGTTTTTTTAATTTTCCAGTCAATATTACAAGTGCTACTTAGAAAATATGTTCTTCTCACCTAGGAACATAATGAGGACAGTGATTCAAGTACAGAAAAATATGTCCCAAAGCAGCTGAATTTAAATCTAGACTCTCAAAGCTCCCATGAAGCTCTCATGGTCTCCTCATTAGGGAAGCAAACAAAGTACATCATCTGCAACCAAGTCCTGCCAGAAATTTCAGACAATAGGCCAGAATAAGCCCAAAAGACAAGTCAGTTTTAGCTCTTGTGTTTTTCTGCAGCAGTTCTGAATTAAACACAGTTCCTTAGTCTAAAGACAGGCAAAATTCTCTATTGAACGCTCATAGTTTCTGCGGTTTGGGCTTTTTTTCTAGTCAAAGACCAGCTCACATGCAGCAAAGAACTGAATCAAGGTTTCCTCAGGCCCTACCTAACTCTTCAAATGAAAGGATATCTTCTCTCTCATGAAGGAAATCATAAGCATAAAAGACATGTCTTTGCTGCATTGACAAACCCCCTGTCATCAGATGCTGCTTATCTTATAAACACATTGCTTCTCTCATGAAGGTGAGTTTCCTCAACAAATAACAAGACTAAATCATATCTTAGCTTGTATTGAATAATGACAATATGAAGCATACAGCTCATGTCCTTTAAAAAATTTAGCTGAACTTCAAAATGCTGAGCTTGAATGCGGCAATAACTGAAGGACAACCAGAGGACAATTATTCCTGCAATGTCAGACAAACTTTTATAGAAAGGAAAATATAGAATAAAGATTTCTACTACTTACCAACACACTGATTGTTTTCATCCAGCTGGAACCCAAAGCGACAGATGAGAGGTCTTGTGACAGTGGGGTAGTTGGGAACTGGGCCTGGTGCTGGGGGCGGTGGATAAATATTTGAGTAAGGATTCCGATACGGTGATCGATACACTGGGTTGGTTCGGGGGACACATAAATAGCCACCGTTCTGGTTGACACACACCATGTCTCCTCTGCAGGCCTCGGGAATAGTCCGACACTCATCAATATCTGGAACGAAATGGCAAAAGTTAAAAGAGTGATTGGTCCTTAATGGGACCTATCGCAAAAGTAGTTAACATGTTTTCCTCAAAGCCTTGTGAATAAAAGTGTTCTATCAAAATGCTAATCCTTCCTTGTGGAGTCTCACTTTGAAGTTAGATCATCCTAAAACAGAAAACATCCTATATATTCAGCATATCCTGTGATCTACCTGTTTTACTTCTCTATCAGAAGGCTGAGAGGAGAAAGCCTGCTTTGCTATCCCATAAAAGTTTGGTTTAAACACTAATTTACACATGGCTGCAGCATGCTACTGCCTGTTCCTGCTAGAGGGTCTGTCCAAACCACAACATGCAGATCAGGATTTCAAACACTAGTGGTTTCATTTGCCCAGCTGTGAAAACTGGATCCTGATTTGGAACTCTCAAGCTCCCTCCCGCAGAAAAAGTTAGGGATGTTCAGATCTGGGGATGCAGTTCAGGCCTCTTTCTTGCTTTGATTGAGATTGTTGCTGAATTAAATTTAGAAAGATACAACTGGTTTAGCCAAACTGAGCATTCACCTGGTTCTCAGGGCACAGAAACAGTAGGCAATGGCAGGGCAAGCATTCTGCTGCAGGTTTTTCCTCTTGTGTTTGAGTGACTTTAGTGCACAGAGAAACTGCTGCCCTAGAGACTAAATGCCTTTGATAAAACAGTGCTGTTGGGCAAAGTGCAAGTTTCCCGACATTGCCTCAAATCAGTTTACTTGAAGTTGCAATGTTGAGTAGTGGAAGACTTCATCTGAGCCTGCAGGTGGAGACTGCCAGCAAAGACAGTGAATACTGAGTTTGAGGGAGAAAGAGAAGGAGGCAAAGCAACCTTTGTCCTTTGGCAGCTAGTCTGAGCTCCTATCAAATGCATCATTGCTATTTGAGTAGCACTGACAGTCTATTAGTATCTCAACAATGTCAAGGATCAGTATATACTTGTGCTATACAAAGACACACACACATTTATATATACACATATTTTTTGTATATACATTTATACAAACACACATATTTGTCACACACCAAGAACTTTTCAACTGAAACATTCTAAGAGCAGCACAATATTAACTCAATAAATTCAGGATTTCTGAACCCCAATTTAAATGCATTGATTTAATTTATGTCCTACCTAAGCATTGCCCAGAGGCACGATCCAGGTCAAACCCATTAGTGCATTGTTGCTAAAATGAGAGAAAAAAGGACACTTAGTGACTGTGAAATGATAGGGTTGCAGAGTCAAATGCTCATCTGGATTATTATGCTTAGTACAATTGTTCAGCAATATACAGTCCATCAAAATAAAATCCCTTCCCCAAAGGACACCCAAGGCATGAACCTGCTAGCCCCTTAGCTCAGGAGGGGGTTCCCTCAGGTGGTGACAATGTCAGGCTCTCCATGGGGGTCACCAACACACAATGTGTTATGGTTCCATACCAGTTACACAGAAGTTACAGTTTTTCAGTCTAGGGTCTTGGTTTTTGCCAGAACAGAGAGGCTTAGCTCAAAGGTACTCTCTACTTCTCTAACAGGTTCTAGAACTCCCCAGACAGCCCACAGTACAGCACACACATCCCAACTCATCAGCCACTGACTGACCTGATGCCACAGTTAAAACATAACAAGCTTAATAAAAGTAAGGCACTTCCTGGGCACTAAACCTTGTAATTTTTAGGGGCTAAATCTTTAGATGACACAGGTTCTAGGCATGCAAGGTTACTAGATTCCTTGTGTCTTCCTGTCTTGTGATACTGGTCTTTATCAGGGCTGCAGCCTCGAGTCTCCAGCACCTCCTCAGTGACCCTCAGCATTTCTGAACCAGTGAAAGTCCTGGTGATGATTGTCTCAAAACCTGTTAAAATGATTTTCTGCTCTCCCTAGTTTTTGGCTGGGCCTCCAGTTATTTAGCAAGGGGCCAAGCTGTTGACACAAGCTCAGGATCCTGCCAGTAAATAGGTTGTACTAAGGAATGTAAGCAAGAGATATCCAGCAAACAGGAACCACTGAAGCAATCAGAGGGCAGAGGGATGGAGTGTGGTCAAGGTTCTTCCTTTTTTCTTGTTTCTTAATGATAAAAACAATTATTTTTGGACTTTGTGGAAGAAATCCGTGGATGAGTAAAGTACTTGGTTCATGTTGCAAAGCAGGAAGTTGTAGGTGGGAGACAAGGGGTTAGTCAGCAGAAGTGGGTCCTTGCTGGGGAGGGGACATGAAGTGAAACACATGGTATTGTTTGGACTGCACCTGCCACTTGCACATATGAATACACAAAACCACTGCTAGGAGTGTCAAACAGATGTGGAGGAACTCTGCTTTCATTAATTTTGGCATCTCGAGATGTTTTGGTATCATGTTGTGGAAAGCCAATATATTCTGATGGGAGAATGTATGATCACCCTCATATTTTACAGAATGTACATACTCTACCTTTTGTTCTCCTTTTTGTGCTCTGACACATGCACTACACCTGTGTTAACTGGAAAAGTTAAGACAGTTTTAAACAAAATTAGTTTCCTTTGGACAATAAATGATGATTCAGAAGCACTGAAACTACTGTAGAACTGGCTCCAACAACTTTCTAGAACTTTATTCTAGAAAAGATTCCAATATTATCAAAATTATGAGTTTCAGTATCTCCAGAAAGAGCTTGTTGCTGTCAATTTTGGTTTCAAGTTGCATTTTGCTTGGACTTCAAAAAACAATTTATGTTACAAGATGTTTTTATAAAAATTGCAATGGAAACAATATTTTTTAAATTATAAAAACAAATCCTTAAAGACATCCCAAAAATTCTCCAGGGGCATGAAAAGCATTTCCCATACAGATCCAATGTTCACAAAAATATCAATAAGCATGTCTTGTGCAGGAAATTTTCAATGTAGTAGAATAAAAACAACTACATTTCAGAGACTTTTGGCAAAGGTATTTAGAAACACAGCCTGGACTCTGAGTATATCTGGATTATCAGCTAGAAATCCAAACTTAACATGCCTTTGGGAACTGTTTTTCCTAATTTAAAGTCCACATGGAGCCCAAGCACACAAAGAACTAATGCTTCTGCTATTTCAAGAACTGGACTAGTTTACTTCCATCCACCCTCAAAAGCCCTGCCTCTTGAACAGAAATGGTTTTGAGCATAAATGGAAATGAAAACTAGGCTACAGTCATTCAGGCCACAGTCTGAAATGAAACAGTCTTAAGCCAAGGTCCTGCCATACACAGAATATGCCTATTTATATGAATGAGTTCTCCAAGTGTGGATGTTCCCCATCACAGAACTGTGTGGTTCCTGCTCTTGTGGGATGGCTTTTCTTATTTCCTCTTCCAGAAGTGTTCAGTTTAGAGGCAGAATCAGGTTTTCAGCGAGGTCCAGGTTTCTACAGAGATATTTTGTTGAGCTGGCAAGGATGAGTCAATAAGCTAAGTCCATGTTCAACTCCAGAATCCTTCTGGCTCCAAGTTCTCCCCTTTAAAACCTTAGACCACACAACTTCCTTTTCATGTAAACCCCAGACCACAGAGCTTCCTATCCACCTGCTAGCCAGTCGAGTCACATGCCATGTAGTGCTTCAGTACAGAATGGTACATAGATCTCTGTGCACCTCTCACCTGTGCTTTTCCAGGGCTTGAAAGGCAGACGGCCAGTGTGAAAGCAGTCAGTATCCTGTAATGTGCATAGAAAATAGGCTGAAAACCTTCTGATAGCCAGGCTTATTACATAGAATTAAGTAAACATGGGCAAATGAATTGCTAATTACACTTCAGTGTATTCCACAGTTCTGCTAACATGAATTTGGCCTCTGGAGAAGGAGTAAGACAACTGTGGGCCAGATTCAGATCCCAGAGTCACTGATTTTACTGTGGGTTTTTTTCAACTGGGATTGGAATCAGACTGTACGTGTCTATGAACCAATCTAACTTTTATGACACCCCATGCGGCAGCTGTTAAATGAGTAAGTGTGCAATAGTCAATAAAGCATTTTCGCCCCTCTCTGACACCTTTCTTTTGGGAATAGGAATGTTTTTCTTGCACACTGTGCACGTTTTACAGATGGGTAAACCAGAGCACAGGCCCTGCCTAAGCTCCCAGTGCGAGGCATTGGCAGGGCTGCAGACATGTCATGCAGGAGGTCCTGAATCCAAGCCAGTTGCTCTAACCGCTAAACCGCATTTCATCCCCAGGAGACCATATCTGAGATTAATCCATTTCCATAGGGCCACATTCTATCCCTTTACTCAGTCTTGAGTAATGAGTTGCTCTGGAGGTAGACACACTGTGCCAGGTCATCAGCTACTAGAATCTGTTGCCTTCAGTGAGGCCTTTCCCAGGTATATCATCTTCACATCTAGTGGCACCTACTGGGTCTCTCCACCGCAACTGGAAGAAGAGGATCCCTCACTAACAGAGCTCTACAGCTATTTTTGGAGCTCCTTACCTGGAGCATAAAAATTCTGGTCAAGTAACCTTCCAACCCCAAGTATTTACTAGCAGATAGAAAACCATGAAATGACAGTCAGCAATTATTTTCTCTAAGTACTATGCATTTCAGTGTTTTGGCACTGCCTTGTATAAAACTTCTCAATACCACTAGACCCACACCTTGCTTATCTTGGATTTTAGTTCTGAATGGCAATTGTATGCAACACATTCCCACAAACCATTACAGGAAGCAAGAGATATTTTAGGTAGCCTTAGCTCTGCTACCCAAGCAAGCTGCCAACTTTCTCTCTTAGAACTGTCTCAGATTTCCAGTGCAAACTGAGCTGCTGAGCAAGACCTACAGATGCATCAGACAAAACCACACACAAACAATGACCGACACATTAGAACAAATTTGTTTTAAATGAGGAGACAGGGACAAGCTCTGAAAAGTAAACATAAACCCTAAAATGGTTGTTCATAGTGCTGCTGAGACAGATCGTGCTGTTGGCAGCTTTTGAGTGACAAGGAAAAGCAAATTGTGCACAGAGATTTCCTTAGAGCTGGATGCAAACCATTCAAACTACAACGTTATCCATTTAGGCTTGCACTTCATTTATTGATTCCTCATATCTTTTTGAAGAGATCTGAAATAGTGCACTGCTATAAGGGCTGTATACTCACTTTGCATAAAGCAAGAGCAGCCCTGGAAGGGAATACAACAGGTTGCAGCTGAAGGCTGACATACCTAGCAACTGGGCTATGCTTCACACTGCTGCAGGACAGTGCATGCTAATAAAATCCCCTATAAAACTTGTCAGACAAAACTGCTATGTTTCTGGACAGTCTTTAGTTTCTGTTGTTACAAGATGATATATTCTTTCCTCTTGGTGTGCATGGGGGTGACCTTACTGCCTCACACATGTTCCATCTGCAACCACCGTCTCAATTTGCTCGTTACTTTAGATCTCAAATCCCCTCAAGAATTACTAACAGACATGCAGCACAACCTATCAACACTATATGCAGTTGGTCACAGTAGCTTGCCCAGCAGGCAAAATATTTTAAACTAGTAATTAACTGCTGCAGTAGTAACTAATTAGCTTCAATCAATCAGTGCAGCCAGTGGGGTCACTCGTTGTCGCAGTTCAGCACTCCCGTGGATTCTGAGGGTTCCTAAAGTGCAGAGTATAAGCACAGATCAAGAAGGAACTTGACAGAGACAGCACAGCTTTAATAACAGGCAGATTGTCTTTCTCCACCTCTGACCATTGAGATCCTGTCTCTTTGCAAATAGCTTTAGCAAGTGGATTGGCACACCGAGTCCCTGCCACAGCTATTTTCCACACGCAGATTTCCCGTCACTAAGCAAAGAAGTTTCATGCATACCACTTACCTTCTTAATCCTTGCATGTCCAAAACCGTTGGGGAAAGGTGGAAAAAAAACCAGAGTCTGTGCTGATGAATAACTAAAAAGTTTTTCCAAACATTACCCTCTGCTAGAACTTCAGTTCCTCTGTCATTTATAGTCCAAAGAATGAAATGGCAAGTAATGGAGAAGATCGGGAGCCGTCTGTACCTCCTCAGACACTGGAGAGAATACAGAGAAAGCACCTGGTTTTGCTTAGTTCTCTTCTGTAATTCAGCATTAAACCAATTGGAGGAGGAATGTTAAAAATGAACACTTCATTTTCTAAGTATGTTAAACAATGCAAATGGGGGCCTCAGCCTGGGACAGCTGGTTTAGATTACAAAGCTCACCAACTGGCTAGACTCCTCACAACAACCTCGAGGAGCCTGCCAGGATAAAACACTAACAGCTTGAAGGAAAGCCTCTCCCGCTGCAAACTTCACAGTTAAATGTGCCTCAGAGCAGAGAGCACCGTTATTGGACAGAAACCCTTATCAAGGGACTGGAGAAGGGAAGGGATTGTTTTCCTTGCTCTGAGAACAAAAAAAAAGTCAGGCTTTTTGGAGGCCCTCTAGCCGGTGTCCCGCACGATGAATATGCAACACTCCCTGCTCTGTGCCAATGGCATACTGATGAAAGGTCTGACCCTCTGGGAGGTGAATAACTCAAATTCATGACGATCACAGCTACAGGAACTATATTGCTTGGGGATTATTTGAAAACAGGAATAAACAAATTAAACGTTCAAAGGAAAACAAATGGCTTGTCTGCAAACACTGGCCCTTTTCAAACTGACCCTATGCTTAAGGGAGAGGTTTATGATATGAAATATTTCTCAGAAAAAGCATTACTCCAGATCTCCAGTTATGATTGAAGAGGAAGGAAATAAAGTACTTTTTCAGGTGTTTTGCAGCTTTGCCACAGGCAGAGCTTTAGTAGGTCAAGCAGAACATTTATGGGATGTGAGAGGTAAGCAATCAGATGCTGCAAAGATTATGCTAGATCCAAAGATGAACACTGAAATTAAAAACAGACATGGACATTTAACAGCTACTTTGAATTTCTGTGGCGTCTCCCATTTGAGAAAACCCTTTATTTCTAAAGAACCTGAAATGATTATCATATATCTCTCTGTAACAGACTGAGAAACAGAGAAGTATAGTCAGTGTAACAGATATTAATAAAACTAACTTCTAAGCATGGACACCCAGCTGAGATACAAAGATTGAGCTGCTTCAGGGCTGCTGAGCCCCCACAAGTTGTATTGGAGCCAATGGGAAGTGCAAGAACTCTGTACCTTGTTAATTGGCTGTAATTGTCCAAACTACCGTTCAAAAATGACAGTGCCAGAGGCTCAGTGCCATTTCTAACTGTGTCTCTCAGTCACTTGCATTGCATGGAAAATTAAGCACTCACCTAGAATTAATCAAACACAGCCAATACATTTGCAGATAAACAAGAACAAATTTACTTATTTTAAATAAACTTCTCAAAAGCTTAACAAAAACCCACATAAGGGACTTCTGAAGAAGCTGCTGAGCATGTTGTGAGAGGAGTTTTATCATGGGTCAGAAAACAGGCAAGAACTTATAGAAAGCAAAAACTGGGCCAATTTTCACTGTGGAAGAAGGTTAACAGTGAGTATTCTCATTGCTCCGTAAGACCTCAATACATTCAGTAATCTGGAGAGTTAAGAGGTCTAAGAGCAGCAGTGCTTACTGCATGTTAGGGGTGTGAAGATCTACTGAAAGCATGAGAAACAGCTTTACAGCAAAGCAGATGCTCTCAGCATCCAGCCATGTGGATGAAGAGCTTGCTTGATATACTTGATACTTCACTTACTAATCCACAGAATTTTTCTACCATCACATGGTAAGTTCAGTGCACACATGCCAGAATCACCATATGAGTTCAGCACCATTCTGCTCCCAAAGAATTGCCTCAGAGTTCTGGTTAATCAGCCAACTGGCAGAGGTACTCCAGCCCTGGCACAGGAGGTGGATCCAGACCTGACCACCAAAGGGGCTCCCTTAAGAAGAAATACTGTACAAATATTTTGATTTTTCCTGTCTCCATCTGACAGCTGGAGTGGATAAAAACCAGAGTATAAAAAGTGTACCAAACCACAACTTGGGCTAGTTTACAGCATGGTGACGGGTTTTTTTCCTAAATAAAAGGATTTGATGTTATGGCTAAGTGAAATTTCTGCAGTACCTTTCTGTAACTACCATTGGCCACAAAACAATGAGATGTAGCCACAGCCTTCTCACAATTCCCTTTGATACCAGGAGTTGCATAAAGGAAGGCATTTGTGGTACATAAAGCCCCTTTTGTTCACCCTATAAAAAACAGACAGTTCTATGTATCTTTCAACACCTTGCGCTGACACCCTCACCATTTGTGCTTAAGATGGTGACTAAACTTCAGGTGTAACAGCACTCTCACTTCAGTGGTCTCAACTATCCCTGAATGTTACAAAAATTCACCATTTTAATTAGATTATCTTGATGTTTTCTTTGTCTTCATGAAGATGTGCAGAACTGTCCCCAGTAAAACAGTTACTCTGTTAAGCAACTGAGTATGTTCTTAAAAGTTTGCTAGGGTTGAAACTATATCTCCAATTATGTCTAAGGCTTGGATTTTGAAAGCTGTGTGATTTATATTCATAAGGGGCACATAAACTGTGTCATATAACCTTAACTCTACCCTTCTTGGATGAGATGGCTGAAGGTATGAATCGAGCCATGCTCCTGCAAATAATGCACAGCACTGGATGAACAGGGACCCTCAACACTGGAGAGCATAATCTGGTGGATTCTGAATGCTAAGACAAAAGCTGTAATTAGCTCAGGGAACTCCAGAAGAGTTAATCGCACTCAGCACTCCTGAACAGAAAAATCTGCCTCACAAAATCAAGTCCTCATCCACTAACTTTTACAACACTTCATCTCCTTTTTTAATTCTGATATTGTTCTTATGGTTCTCCAGAACTACATCTGTCAAACACCTTTCTTGGATGCTCTTGTCATTTTTTAAAGTTCACCCTCTCTGAACATTCTCAAGAATATTGGCAAGCTGCAGGAAGAGTCAAACCACATAGATCTGTATGGTGGTAGATCTGTGAGACCAAAGTAATTCTAAGTTCCAAGTCATTGACATCTTTTACCCAGCCATACAGACCTAAATTCACTAGAGGAATTTGCTGATAACTGATACTTTCAGGCCCTGCATTTCCAAGCTTTAGATGCTAAAATCATTCATTTTGCTCCTACCAAATCTTATGGAACCAATTTTTGTTACCAGCAAAAATGGTAAAACACTCAGAGCACAACTGCTGGGCACCTGCAGGAAAAATTGCATTTTGATAGCATCTAAGTTCCATGAGATTCACAAGTTGCCTGGCTGTGGAGATTGACCTAAGTGTTCTTGGAGACTACCAGATGATCAAGCTTTTGATACTGTCAAGTGTTGCTATAACACACGACAGGCAGTGATTTGAAATACACACATCTCACCCTACTGCCACAGGAATAGCACCAAGCACATGGGAAACTTGGTCTCAAACCCTAATTCTGCCTGAGAAAAAGTAAGGCTGGTTTCTTCCACCTCCCAGGAAAGAATTCAGTTGCAAACTTCTGGTGTTTGGGGAGGGTTCCCTGTCATTTATCAAAGATAGACTACCTTAGATTATCAGCTGAGGTCTGCTTCATTCAGTGTCTGAACTGCAATTGCCATCTCATAACATGAATGATGCAATAACCTGTTCCAGATGGCTCAGGCCAGAAGCTCAAGAGCACATATTTTCCTTTCCTAGCCAAACATAACACAAGCGAGAATTAACAGTAAGAATTAACATAGTATGTAACCAAAAACATCACTAGTGCTAACTAAAATGTACTGGGAATGTAGAGTGCTTGAGAAGTTGTGGTGTGTTGATCTGCAGCTCGCAGTACTGCTCTTAGGAAGGAGACAGTGTTACAGTTCCATTCTGCAATGCAACAACACTACACTTGGATTAGTATCTGACTCCACTTTATTCTCTGAAGACACATTTATTGTCCCATTAGATGAAGAACAGTAGCAGGTACATACCAAAACCCAAACAGCTTAAAGCTATGCCCAGTGAACTGCACCTACTGTAAGACAAAACTATTTCAGGTATATTACCCTTAGTGAGATCAGGTTTGATGTTCACAATCACCTGTTTATCTGTAGTGCTTTCTAGGACAGTCTAGGAAGAGTGCCTGAGGCAAAGAAAGAGTAATATTCTTGGAAGAATGCTTCAGTATTGTTCAGGTTTTTTTAACCCAATAAAAGTAAGGTCAGCAAGCAAACTAAAAGATTTTTATAACTGTCTCAGGAAAAACACAGAGTTTTTCACAGCATTCTTGGTGTGACTATTCTCAGCAGGTCACTTCCTATTATTAGTAATGTGCAACAGACTACAACATTCTTCTGCAGTTTTTAATCCTTAAATAACTGACATTTATGCTTTTAATACTATTTTCCTGTAAAAAGTGTATGGAACATTCTCCTGTACCTAAAGACAGAAGATGTACTTGAGAACTCACATATCCCCCTTGGTTGCTGTGAGCATCTGGGAACGTGGTGCCCCAGCCACTGGTCATACTTCTACTTGTTCTTCTGTTGAATCCCATCCTTGAGCATAGCTCTTGTAACTGCACTTCACATTTTGCCTGAAACTAGACAGATATTTGAGTTTGTTTTTGTTTATTTTGTAAGACTGACATGCACATAAACTGGGCTGTGGCCTTTGCTCCTTTGCATTTTTGTCAAATGGTCTAGACAATGTGGTTGAAAACAATGCTCTTTAATCTTGTTACAAAATGTTTACCATCCCATTTTAATAGCAAGCATAAATTCTTTATGGCCAGTTTCAGCTAATAATGACCTTCCATAAATAAAGACCTAAAACTCTTAATACCCCTGGACCAACACTAAAGTCTGTTTCACTGTTGGAGTGAGCCAACATTTAGTCTTCACAAGTGCCTGGGATACATAAACCATCAGTCTCCAATTACGACCAGACAGTTAGAAGTATGTACTAAAACCTCCCTTAGAAATATTCAGGACTGATTTATTTTGTGCTTAAATGCCTCAAGACTGCAGTTTCCCAGGCCCTTTGCCAATGCTTGCACTGCACTGGGCACACCTGGCACGGCAGCAGCAGGTCTGATATCACCTGGGAGCAGCTGACTGGAGACAGTGGGTCACCTGCATTGCTTAACCTCTCAGCATTCCCTGTCTGCTGTGCCAGTAAAGCATCAGCTTCACCTATGCTTCCTCATCTTTCAGGCACTTTATTCCATTGCATGGAATTTGTATTTTGAGTAGGTTTTGTGTTGGTTTGGTTTTGGTTTTTTCAGGTTTAGTTGAGCATCCTTTCTCCTTTTCAGCCTGCTTTGGCAATTCACTTTGTTTTTATCCAGAGTAAAAGGTTACCCACTGTAGCATCAAGCATATTCTGTGTTTTCCATTAAAACCCTTCAGGTTCTGAAGAAACCCAAACAAGTCTGTGGGAAATGACATCTCTCAACAAGGCTGTGTGAATGTTCACAAGTATGTGCACTATTTTTGTAAGGGCACCTGCCAGAACCCTGCTGATGAATCCAGAGTAGAAAATATTTGACGTCAGCCCTCTCTTCCAGAGCTTCTCTCTTTCCAAGTGGTGGAAAACATTCCCTTTTTAAACATGTTTCACTCTTCTAGGTGAACATTTAAGCAAAGACTTCTGGGTTTTTTTTCCGGTAAGATACTTAGCAAAGACGTCCACATTTTTGGGTATTCTCCTTACCTTAAGATTTCCAGGGTTATATGTTAGACAAATATAGGAGTGGTAGAAAATTCCTCTATGAGGAGTGGGATAATTTTCGCTGTTTTGTACTTAGTCAACTGCTTTTTTAACCCCAGGCTTCAATTTGAAAACTGCTACACTTAATTTAGTTATTCCCACAGCAGGGATTGCACCACTTCACAAATTACCTGTTTGGCTATGAAATTGGGTGATAAACATAATGTGTGTTGCCTGTTTTCAGACTCGTTTTTCACTGCTCTGCAGCAGCAAGGGCTGCTATAAGGCAGAGATTTAGAGTGCTAAAGGTAGCAATTCCACCGAGCAGGGATGTACTCCCGTTTGCTAGTTCTGCCATACGCACACTGCAGTGCTTACAAAAGGATGCAGTTTACAAAAGAGAACATCTTTTGTTTGGTTGATTGGTTGGTTTGGTTTGGTTGGTTGACTTTTGTAACCTGCTGGCCTTTGCTTTGAGTTGCACTGGTTGCACAGCAGAAGGACCTGAGCAGTACCAGGAGTTCCCCTGCAGAAGCAGCCTGGCTGTTTGGGTACAGTGTGGCCAGCAGGACTAGGGCAGTGATTATCCCCCTGTTTTCAGCATTGGAGAGGTCACACCTCAGTGCTGTGTTCAGTTTTGGGCCCCTCACTTTAAAAGGACATTGAGGTGCTGGAGTGAGTCCAGCCAAGGGCAATGAGGCTCAGAAAAGGTCTAGAACACGTGTTGTATGAGGAAGGGCTGAGGGAATTGGGTTTGTTTAGCCTTGAGAAGAGGCTCAGGGGCAACCTCATGGCTCTCTACAACTCCCTGACAGGGGTTGTAGAGAGGTGGGGAATGTCTCTCCTGCCATGGCTGCAGGGAGAGGACTAGAAGGAATGGTCATAAGCTGAGACAGGGGAAATTCAGATTAGATGTGAAGAAAAATGTTTTCCCGGTTAGGGTGGTTAGGCACTGTAATAGGGAATTGCCCAGGGAGGTGGTAGAGTCACCATCCCTGGAAGTGTTTAAGAGGTGTCTGGATCTGGCACTGGAAGATATAGTTTAGGGTTTAGGGGTTCCAGCAGAGTGGCAGGTTGGACTTGATGATCTTAGAGGTCTCCTCCAACCTTGATAATTCTATGATTCTATGTTCCAAGAGCTCACATCTGTGCCAGTGCCATGGGGGATGAGAACTGCAAGCAGCCATATGAAAAGTTGGTGGAACTGGACCCTTATTCCAACAGAGACACTTGTAGAGCTAACAGAGCTCATTACCAGAGCCTGATAAATCAATCAGTCCCCATTTTGTCCACTGTTTCAGACCAAAATTCAAGAAGCTGAAGTTGTGCCAGATAAAGAAAATAGAAAGGAACAAAAACTTTGACAGGTTGAATGTGAAAAACAGAAAGTCAGGCCAAGAAAGTTTGAGAAACAAATCATAAGAAGCATAAAAGCTAATAATAAATTCTTTTTCAGACACACCAAGAGCAGGAAAACTGCCAAACAGTCTGCAAAGCCAACAGATGAACAAGGTATAAAAATAGTGCTAAGAAAAGATAAAATCACAGTAGAAGGTTAAGTGATTCTTCTTCATCTGTATTTGCTAGAGAAACTTCAAGAGGTTCCCATAGTGGAATTTTAAAAAAAAAAAAAAAAAAAGAAAAGAAAAAGAAAAAGAAAGAAGTAAAAACAAACAAACAAATCCCATTTGGGAGGATATGTCTAAATTGAAGTGCCAGCAGGAGAGGCTGTAGAACAAATCAAGAAAATGAAGAATAACAATTCATTGGAACTCACTCGACACTCAGAAATTAAGGGTTGTTAACTGAATTAAATGTGACAGTATGTAACAGCTAAATTATTTATCATAAGTGCAATCTCTCACAAAATTGCCTTAGTGCTAGAAGAACAGAAGGTACCAAATACAATACTGTATTTTATAGGTTTCCATATAATGGTTAATAAAATACAAAATAGTTAGTCAGGAAATCAGTAGCACAGCACAGGAGACTCAGTGCTGCTCTTTTAGGCACAGACTTTCTTGGAGATTTTTCTAAAGAAGTACATATCTCAGAAAACTATCTCTGCTCCATGTTACATGGATTTAGTTTTACATTTACTCAGTTACTTCATGCAATTGAAACTGGCTCCAGACAACTCCTAACTGGCACCAGTAAAATAGCAAACATGAGTTTTTTTTCAGCTAAATTTGGGAAGTTGTGTATAATAGCTGTCATTTCTTTCTAAATCTAAGATTTCATCTGCAGCCTCTGTAGCCACCCTTGGTAGCCCAAGAAAGGGACCATGGAATGGACGCTGAAGCCGAGTTAGGTGTGGCTGAGACTCTCAGGGGTCTTGGCACTGGAACATGGAAGAAATGATTAAGAGGCTGCTGAGACACATTTAGAAGACCAGGGAGGGGGGAGGAAAGAGGGAATGGCCCAAGAAGGTAAATCCAACTGCTTTTTGAAGTGGAACTTTTCAGCATTAAGCCCATTGCCTCTCCTCTGCACTCTATTTTTGGCAACAGTTGTAGATGCATCAGTAGCTTGGGCAATTGGGGGGACTCAGCGCCAAGCCCAAAATCAAGACCATATCACTGTGACAGAGTACATGTAACCTTCTCCCTGTGAGTCACAGGCTCAATTAGGTCTCAGTTTGGCCTCTTACCAGTTTCCTTCATACCTCCACAACTGGAGGGTTGGCCCTTCAGGTTTTGATCAATTGCAATGATTTCTGATGTTTCCTTATTCCATTTTACATTCTAATGATAATCTTTTTTTTCATGAACTAGATTGTCCAGTCACATTTGGCCAGGGTAGTGCAGGCTTCATGTTGCCTGCAAAGCATCAGACTATAAAAGTACCAGTACAAGGCAGTTGGAACCACTGATTGAGTTCAGGAAGAGAATCTCACAGCCAGAGTGCAGCAGGCTCCCTGAATCCCCAGCCCTGCCTACCTGGCAGGTTCTGGGAAGCACACCATAGTTACTGTTTTGTCCACAGTCCATAAGGACAGAGGTAGCACCTGCAAGAGGTTTGCCTGCAGTGCCACTCTGCAGGTCCTTCCTCCCAAGCACTCTGCAGACAATGTGCTATTCAGTCTGCACTTGGGTCCAGACAGATCTGGCAAGCTTAGTTATGACTCATTCATTTTCTTTAGAATCCTGTACTCCTCAAATTTTTGTAGTTTCATAATAAGCCTCCTCTAAGTTAGCCGAAAACTGTTAAACACATCTGTTCCTGCTCCTATTGTCAAAAATAAGGCAGTCTTCTGTTTGCCTTCATTTTTATTGGCACCTACTACTTGAGCATAGAGCACAGTGCTGTCTAAATATTTTCCAAATCTATTTCCAGAAAATGTTTCTGTTTTGATGACTAGTTTTTAGTGCTCCAGTCTACCATTCAAGCCACTTTCTTTACTATGTTTTTACTCCTGCTACAGTTT
This sequence comes from Acanthisitta chloris, assembly GCF_000695815.1. Lineage (NCBI taxonomy): Eukaryota > Metazoa > Chordata > Aves > Passeriformes > Acanthisittidae > Acanthisitta > Acanthisitta chloris. The sequence goes on from NW_008673403.1 coordinate 71,663, forward strand.
AGAGTTGGATTCGTGGTACGGCACGTAAACCAAAACATATGGATGAACCAGAATCAACTCAGTGATTTGCTTGTAATTTTGAACAGACCCTTTTATTACAAACAAAAGCATCACTCAAGTACTTTAATACCTTATATCAATAGAGAAAACTTCTGCAGGAGATGGGGAAACGTTTTTACATAAAAGTTAATTTTACAACCAACATTTCATGTGTTTGGCTTCCCCCATGACTAGCTGAAACCTGAATCCCTTATTTCCCTTCCTCTATTCAGTTTCTTGGACACCTGCACCCAATAGTCTTTGGGATCACTCTCATGGTTTCTTATTCTCCTTAAAAAAATGACCTTATCACCCTCTACAACTATTGGAATGGAGGTTGTAGCCAGGAGGGATTGGCCTCTTCTCCCAGGCAATTAGTGACAGGACAAGGGGACATAGCCTCAAGCTGCACCAGGGGAGGTTCAGGTTGGGCATGAGGAGGAATTTCTTCACAGAAATAGTCGTTAAACATTGAAATGGACTGCCCAGGGAGGTGGTGGAGTCACCATCCCTGGATGTATTCAAGAAATGACTGGATGTGGCAGTTAGTACCATGATCTAGTTTGCAAGGTCCTGTTTGGCCAAAGGTTGGACTCGATGATCTCAGAGGTCTTTTCCAACCTAATTGATTCTGCCATTCTGTGAAATAATGTTTGGGGTTCTCATCTCTTACACATGTTCCCATTTAGGAACTAATATTCTTATCTAACTCCTCTAATCAGCTCAAAACTGCTACTACTTCTTACTGTTGCTTTACGTACATCCAGTTGCCACTTTGTTGCTTAGGCAAAATATGTTTATTGATATTACTATACTTACTGTTCAGGAACCTCATGGATTTGCAGTACCTAAGATGTATAAATCAGGATACCTTCATTTAGTTCTATAAATCTATCTGCTAAACTTAACATGGGCTTCCGTCTCTCTGGGGAGCCTTGAAAGGTGGAATTTTCAAAACCTTAACATGTCCTTCGCGCCTTTCTCCCTAATTTACAAAAATTTAGATTTGAAGCATTACAACTCTTGGCTTACTGTTCTCGGAGGGCTGTGTTTAACAGTGCCTCCCGTTCTAGGGAGCCAGGAGCTACCACTGGTCTGCTTTTACTAGCTCAAAATCAGCCATCTGACTTGGCTTACCTGATAGACTAGCCTTGCAGAAAGCTGCCAATAGACAAAATATGCATCACTTTCAGAGTGCTACATGCTTCTTTTTCCTGACCCCTTGGACTATTCCATCAACAAACCTTAGATACGAAGTGCCTGTACTTCAGTGCTAGCTGATAGTGACTATTTCATAAATGACATGAATAAATAGCTCCTAGCTGCCTCAAGTCTGTATAATCTCTTCGGCTTGTGCCCCAAACCTGATCATGCTGCAATTCAATCCACCTTGCATGACCATCTGGAAATTCATTGCAGGGAAATGCAGACAGCATCTGATGTTGCAAATGAAAACCTCAGGGCTAACCACACAGCATTACTGCCAGGATTCCCTTTACCTTCATGATACTGGTGATACTCAAACAGTATCCAGGCAGCTCGAGGAGTTATGACTCATTAACACTAAGGGAGACAGAACAACATCCCAGTTTGCTGGTACAGCAAGGGTCAGCCTCCCTCACTTGAATGGAAAATCCTAACCCTCATTTTGTCCCCCACATATCAAGTTTGCAAAAATTAATCCCTTGTTAGAACTCTGTTACCTAAAAACAACTGACAGCTTGTTAGACCAAAAGTAGGAGGACCAGACTCTTTTTCCTTGCAAAAGTAACAGGAAAGAGAACAATTAACTTAAACGCAAGAATAAAAATTTTCAACTACTGCACCTCACTCATAAATTCCATAGAGAATTTTTTCCTCATGCTACTGTGTGAAAGACCCACACAATTAACAGGATAAGACTACATGAGTCACACAAGTACATGTGGGAAATGTAAGGCAAATACGTAAGGAACAGTTATCAAGCACAAAGTAAACACTGAAGAAAAATTAGAGGAAAAAATATATCCACTAATCATTCAGTAGAAACCAAGCTTGAAGGTTTATAGTGGTCTGTGAAACACTCTGAGAAAGAAGAGAGGAACAAAGTAATGAAGTTATTCTATCCTTTTCCGTGCAAAAGTACTGCCTGGAACGTGAGCCCAGCTAAGTTTTAACAAAGCAACAAACACCACTGAGGTAACAGTGGAATAAGCTGTGGAACAGAAACCTTTAAGCCATTCGGATTTTCTCCATAGTTCAACAGACCTCACCTTCTAGGACTTAAGGACTGAAGTCTCTTTTATCTCTCCTGTAGAGGATTTTCTTCTCCCTAAAGGAGCTTAATGAGGAATTCTAAAGTTCTTCAGTACCTTTGCCTGGTATTAGATTTCCCTCTTCAAACTTACAGCTCATTGTATAAATGGAACTGATTTACAGCATGCAGAAACAAATGTTCTTGCTATGTTTTATTTATTGGCATTTATAAAGCTTCCTGAAAGAGAAATGTGTACATGTTAAGTTCTCTGCAGTTATAGAAAAAAATTGCACAGAGAAAGTTCAGAACTGCTAAGTTAGTATATTCAGAGAACAGTGAGCAGCATGACTCCATTTGTAATTTATAATATGTAAGTCACATAATTTTTACAAACTAAACATTTCCTTCTGCTTTGGCTCACCAAGAGGCAATTTTATTGAGAAGCAGCTATATATCATTAAATAGACATGACTACAAGAACAAGAGAGATTGCACAGAAGCCATCTGATTTCACTTTAATTGCTACATGAAAAAAAAGGTACCTATTCAGCCCAATTTCAATGAAGATGCACATTTGAAGTTCCAAACTGCAATGTTCTCAGCTGAGGTAAATTGAAATTCTCATTGCGTTTGTTACAGAATGCAGAATTTACTTTGGTAAATGTGTGGCTGCTTTCCTTTCAGAAATTAATCTGCTGAACTGTCCACAATGGAGTAAAAAATTTAAAATCAAAATCCAATATGGTCAGTCCACTTACAAATTTGCATAAGTCTTCCTTGAAACATTAATATGCTGGGGGAAAAAAGGGACTCAAGCAGCTCTTAAGGTAAATACAGTAATTAAAAGAACTTTGCAGGGTTTCAAGGCAACAAACGAAACTCACTAGTTGACCTCTCTATATATAAATGCAAAGATTTCTTGCATTATTCTGGTTGATTCTGTACAAGTTTCAGTAATTAACTTTATTTAAATATAACTCTTACAACAATTTAATCCAGGATCTCAATGACCATGAAGTAAAGGTTGACAGTTCTAATATAGAACTTGCACAACAGTTAACACTGACTAAACAAGGGATGGTATATAAAAAGATTAAGAAATTACACATTTAAAACTGAAGATGTTTTATCTCAGACTCACTACGAGGATGACTTTTATACTTCAGTATGCAACTTCATTCTTTACTTGCCAAAGTGTATGAGTTATCACAGCAAAATTTACAGAATAATTGGCTTTGGCCTTGGTCTTACAAAGACCTATTTACACACTTGAGATAAGCATCTTCTTCCCTTTTAATTCTATACATGTGTTCAAGCTTTACGCCTATATTTGGAGCTACAAAATCTTGTGAGATAAAAAGTCTCTCAAATATACACCTTGGACCATTAGAGTGTCTTTATATATGTGAACTTTTGCTAAATTACCCACTCGTCATCACATAGGTATCTCTAGCAAATGAAGCCCTCACTTCCACAGTTAACTCCCTGGTGCTGCTTAAAACAGCTATTAGTCTGGGGGGGTACGGCAAGGCATTGTGCAAAGAGATTAATGTGCCTCAAATTGCCCCCAAATGGGATTAATCTGGTAAATAAGAGACACATGTCCTAATTTACATGAAGTAAATACCATAAATCATGTGTGGGAGGATTGCAGCTGCCCAATAATCACCCCCCCATACACTCATCATCTTATTCTTGTGGTTAGGGTCCTTAATTGAACACCTCAAATAAGATCAGTTTTGGTTGGAGGAGGGTTTTTATACATCTTTCAAAAATTCTGGTACTCGAAGGCTCACTGCCAATAGCAGATGATTTTAACAGAAACACAGATCTCAACACCAAAGAATTAATGTTGTCTTTCTCAGTCAAAGATGTAATCCATGCCCAAAATGAATTCCTGCTATACAGAAGGCAGTTATTCATACCACCATCAGAATGTCCAAAGCACTGGTTAGTCTGTGATTAAAAGAAAAGCAAGGTACAATTGCAGTCAAGTACATGACTATTTACAGAAGGCCTCATTGTGGTAACCTATATACAGCATAGTGTTCTCATTTTCCTTAAAGTGCTACTGTAATCACATTGATACAAAATCATCTATTGTTTTAGGAGGTCCTTTAGTACAGCACCAGCACTGGCATCAGGGGACACTGGCAGTGGTGTAAAAGTAGGCAGTGCATCAGAAATAGGTTTCATAAGCAGATGTCCAGAACCACTAGCAGGTGTTATGAGAGGCACTGCTGCAGATCGAGGTGCTAAAAATGGATTTGCATCTGGTCTTCTGCTCAGTCCCGAGACCGGAGAATCTGGAACGTAAAAAACAACAATAAGCACACTTTGTCAAAAAGCATTCCTAAATCTATCCAATTTCACAGCATTTGTTCACAGAAAAGTTCTAAAGCTGCCTATCATTTTTGCAACGTGAGAGTCATTTAAAATCTCCTTGCCAAGGACTGTACACACTCTCAAAGACTTTCATTGTCTCTATCTTCTCTCACAGAATCGTTCAGGGTGGAAATGACCCTTAAAATCAAGTCCAGCTGTTGACCCAGCGCTGCCAAGTCCACCACTAAAACATGTCCCTCAGCAGCACATCTATATGTCTTTCCTAAACCCATGCTGGCTGGTCTTGGTTCCCTGGTTGTCCTGTGTGTGCTGTGTGAAGGCTCTCAAGATGATCTGCCCCATTGCCTTCCCTGGCACTGAAGTCAGGCTGACATCTCTGTAGTTGAGATCCATCTTGGACCTCATCTGCCACTGCTTTTGCTGAACAATTCCTACATTTACACTTCAAGTCACCAGTCACAAGAGTGACTTAAAGATCATGGCACTCTTAGGACCTGCCAACCAAACTGGTATTTTGCAATAAACATTTATGTTGTGGAACCCCCAACTGCTTTAGGTGGCTTGAAAGAGGGCTTTTTAGCATCTCTCTCTGTAGATACATATAATATGTAAGGTTTCGGTGTCTGGTGTTTTTTAGTTTACAGTTAGAAGTTTCAAACAAAACAAGTCAGCAGGTCTGTGTTAAGGCAAAGTCTTAAATGCATGTAAAAAATTAAGTATAAACTGGACCAGCTGAAGTGACGATTTGGATCTTAAATTACTTAGAAAAAAGTGCATTAATTTAACATGCATAATATAAACCTAACTGGTCTCTGTCAGCTCACAGAGATTTAATATCGGGTCCACACACTTAACTGTTTTTCAGTCCTCTCTAAGCAACCAGGTTCTACGTGCCAGAGAGACACTACAAGGTTGTACTACTTGCATCCTTCACTCATTTCAACCCAAGCTGATCAACAGGGATGCTGAAAATCAGGACCAGGTTCGCTGATATACCATACGAAGTTGTCTGCACAGCATCTGTTTGGCTCTTTTTGGTGCTGTTAAAGTCTTTTCACATCAAAGGGAGTTTGGTCCCTCTAATCTCTATTGAGATTTTAGAAAGTGAGGTATAGAAGCAGTGGGAAGGAGATGGGGGAAGAATTGAGGGGAAAAAAAGTAGGAATGGGGGGAGAAGAAATCAAATTCATAATTCACAAGGTGAGGAAGCTCAGAATGATTAAAATCCCCATGAAAATTCTACCTTTAGTTATTTATAATCTGTTTAAAGATTCAAATGCTTCTTCAAATGTTACCTTGCATTTGACTGCTGGATGGAGTACTGCTAGTTTTACCAGTTCCTGCTGCTGCTCCTAAAGGTTTCATATCATGAACAGAGAGCTTGGGTGGGGGAAGGTTTGGGCGGGATTCAGTTTCGAGGAATTTCACAAACAGTTCTGAAAAAGACTACAAGAGGCTCTAAGTTACTACATTTCACTGATGCTCTGGTAAAAAGCATTAAGTCAAAAATACATACACACATAAAACAAAAAGCTGCCAACAGTCTCCAAACAGTTTTGCACTGGTACTTGGTGCTGAGTCCTTGTGAGTGACAAATTTATTTTCAAAGTACACCATTTGTTGTTGCCTCAGTAAGTGGCATTTATGTAAAACTGATAAACTTTACAGAAAACACACATACGTCTACCATGGTTCCATTACTGATTTATGCCAATTGTTTTGAGGATCCCATGCTGCTGCTGCTGACACCACAGCATCTCCTTTGTCTTTGCTCAACCAATCACTCCTCCAGAAACACATAAGCCCCAAACATTTCTCTTAAAGCCCATTGCACGCTTTATTTCACAGAGCCTTGAATAAAGGAAACATGCAATGATTAATGTGTCAGTAGCATCATAAGATAAAGTTTTGCTTAGTGAAGTCTCTAATACATGTACAAAAGCATTAATTTTCCTCTTTTACATCCATAGCTAATCAGACCACAGTCCTCTGGTGGCCTGTGTGCCTGCATTATTTTAGTGGGAAGACGACCAGTCCCTACACTTCAAGAGGATTTACAGGAAAGAATTCTCAACATTTCTAGCTCAACTGAGCCAAAAATCAAAGTTAATCCAAAAACTCCAATCCCTCAGTGCTCAGTCTTGAGCACATTATTTACTGGTCTGCGAAACGGGAAGTTCCATAGATAAACTGCTCCCATGGATCATGCTATGAGACCTGTTGCTTTACAGAATTTGAAAACTTAAAATATCAACTTTATATGCTGCACACAGGAGACACTAGCTGCAGCAGCTGAGAAAGCTTTTCAAATTAAATTTAAAGGACATATGGGAACACAGTCATCAAAATACGTCATGGACTTCTGTGCTGTTGGGTATTGTGGAATTCCAGACTATCACATGTATTTAACTTCCAGCACTGTTACTTTGTAAGATAAAGCCCACACTGTAAGAAGTCAGTGACCCCAGGAACCAGTAGAACAGCAATTGTTTTCTGCATTAGCCCAACACTTTGTATTGTATAATTTTCAATGTCTACATGTTTACTTAGTGCAGGGAAAAAACTCAGGCCAAAGCAGTTGCACAAAACAAACAAATAATGCAAGATACAGTAGCATCAGTAAATGAAACTCAATATAGTGAGGAACCAAACATCAGTATCAATATGCAACTGCCCCATTTTTCCACTCAAACAACAAGAACACACAAGTAAGTCTTACACTATTAAACAGGTTCTGATGAGTTGGCCTCAAAGGTGTACTAGGAACACTCTTAGACCCAGCTCCTCCACCAAGCCAGCCAGTCACCCATCTCGTAACTCCTCTTTGCTCTTCAGATAGCAACTGGGAAAGTATTTAAAAAAAAACAAAGTTAGGAAGCAAAAAAAATTAAAGCAGCAGGTAAAAGAAAGTGCAGCTCATTATATTTATAACTATGTGGGAATCCTACAGATAAATAGAAGTTTTAGTGACTGTCAAAACCATATTCTCTGCCTCTCAAAGCCTGGCAGGCTAAAACCTGAGCCTTCATTTAAAAATACAAGCCTCACTTTCTTCACAGTAACTGCTGATACCTACTTAACTGGCTTTTCTGTAACTGGTATATTACATCTATTATACACAACAGCACCAGATTAAATCTCTCCCTTTCTGCACCAGCGTTCCTCAGCAAAATGAGGTCCACTCTGTTAAAATAACACCATCAAAAGATTCAAAGATCAGCATGTCCCACACAAGAAATAAATTCAGATGAGAGGCCAAAAACATACTTCCCCCCCAAAAAGGGCAGGATATCGCAAAGAAAAACGGAACTCTAGTTTTCTACAAAGCATTACCTGATCAAGTTCTTCCTTTTTTATTCCCAAGATACTTCCCATTAGCCTCAACACTTCATGACGTTTATTTTTTGGAGTATGAAAATGCCCAATAAAGAGATTTCTCATCAGGAGCCTGCAGAACATAGGAAGTTTGTTACACAAACTGCTGTTAAGTAACAGCTTATACCATAATATCGATGCTTTTATTCTTCATACTCCTGCCTAATTTACAGGAATCCAAATAAACAAATCTAATAAAAGAACTAAAAAATACCTCACCAAATTCCTCTTCCTACAAGTTATCACATTTCTTATACAGTAAATATCGATTTAGACAGTACTGGCAATACTGATGCAGTAAGGTGAAACTGAAAGGTACATGAGCAAGTTTTGGTGTGTGTACTACAGTCAGGGAAAATGCTTACTCTAAGATCATGATTCAGGAGAGCATTTAAACAGATACTTCTGTGTAGTTCCAAATCAACACACAAGGGAGGGGACAAGCGAGGCCATTTGCCTATCCCTGTTTCAGTTCTACTGAGTAAAGAAAGGAAAAAAAAGGAAAAGGCAGACCAAGGAAGAGAGATTTACACATCCAGGTGAATGTTAGCCACATTAAAGGCCTTGCTGGTCACACCTTGCACGTTACAACAGACATTCATTAAGAACTTTTATCTTCATTTGCAGAGCTCATGCTATAGAGGTGCACTTGTACTTAAGAAACATATCATTAATTCAAAGTTACATGTATGTTCATTTTACTAATCAAAATTATTATTTACAGCCACCAAGCAATTGAAATATAGCCAAAGAATTATGTAGAATTGCAGGATCACATACAGAAGTTCAGTTCTGCACTATTCTTGCAACTGTGTTAGTAATGTATGTGTACACCTAGAGGAATAATAACCAAAAACTTATACCAAATTTTTCGTTAAAGACTTACTTGTCCACTTTTCCTTCTGTGCTGCTCATAAGGTTCATTAGCTTATTCTGCACATCTTCTAACATTTCCCTTCTGATCTCACCTACAAATGTTAGATCGCAGAAAACAAAAATTTAAACTTTGATGAAACATTTGCTAATAATACACAGTGTTAGAATAACAATACACTAATATTGCTATGGCGCTTTTAAATAAAAACATTCTGGGACACACTAATGCATCCTAGAGACAGTGCTGTGCTTCAGGACTTGATATACTGGCAAGAAAGACAGGGATATATGCAAGGTTCCCCACACTTCTGAGAACAAAAGCATTCAGTTAAAAATAGCAGAGATGAAACAGAACAGCTACCATGAAGCAAAGACAAAACTGAGAGGAAAATGGCAAACATTTCAGTCAGGCATTATGGCCTGCAACTGAGTGAACAGGTCAGTACCACGAGTTAATTAATTTGGGGGTGTCTAGGAGTGTGCTAGGAGTCACTATGCAGATTTTCTGCCTGTTTTTGCATGTTGACTCCGTGTTCTGATACTGTTCTGTAGTGGCTGCAATGAAATCTGTTCATCTAGGATATCACAACACTGGTAATCACCTTCTTGGCCTACACAAACCCTTTATTTTTCCTCTCCATGAACCTGAAACAGGAACTATTAGAAGAGTAAGAGAAGACTTTAGATTCTGCAGTCACCAGTGCTGTAACTTTCCAGCTTCCTACAATTCCTGACCTTAATCATGGATTTGTCTACTATCTCCACACTTGAGCCTCATGCATCAGTGTCTGATTAGGGAGACAGAAATGCATTAACCCATTTCTTTAAAAGAAACCACGGCATGATATTGTTACATTCACTGTTGCCATCAACTTCTCTATAATTCTAAAATTCCACTAACACAAATTACTTGTTAACCCAAATACACCAATTACCCTAATCATGCTGTGTCAGTAACTCAGATTCTTCTGACTTCACACAAAGCTCATAAAAATAAAGTTCATAATAAAGAAAAAAAAGTTCTCCTAAAAGTTTTACTTGCCAGAAATATTTTACAACATTCCAATTGTAAGGAAACAAGGCACAAGGTTGGTGTTTTATAGAAATGCAGATATATCAGAAACTGGATAAAAGCATCTGATGTATAGGTCTGCAGAGTTACAGAGTAAATTTGCTAGAAAAAATTTATGTCACTTAAATCCTCAAATGCAGGATTTAAGAACACTCTGGAAGTAAAGTGTTCTCAGACAAGAAAGCAAATAACTACATATAAGGTACAAAGATAAACTCCAAATGGCTTCACTTCAAGACAGCAAAAATGCAATTTTTCACCAAACTGGAGTTCTGCAAGATACTGCCTTTGAAGTCAGTTTTTTTCCTAACAGAAGTACAAGTAAACCTTACACACAAAAGCTGGACAAATATAACATGGCCTGTCCACATCAAGACCAACTCCACCCTACTGTTACATAAGAAGACATGATGAACTTCAAATCCTATGGAAAAACTGCTGATCAACATAATTTTCCTCCCATTTTAACACTTCTGGGGTTCACGTTGATTAAAATTGATAAATTAAAAAAAATAAACACAAGAGAATCTTTTCTTGTGTCTATCTTAGAGTTAATTTTTAAAAGCCTCAACAACTTCGCAAAAAAAGTGCCTTTCAGGAATTTTTACACCCTTCAAATCATCTGGGATGCATGAAGAACATTCTACTTTCACTTCCACAGCTTTCAATCTCTAATAAATGCACGCCACAAGTATGTTGACACAACATGGTTCTTAATTAACACCAATAAGTCCACGGGAATCCACAGAGTTTTTGTATATATACACATCAAAGAGCCAGGCTGTGAAATGGATACAAACTAATATGCCCTGTTCAAATACTCCACATCTTTATACAAACATTTTACTGCAGAAGTATGAATTTCAGAGAGTACAGAGCAGAACAAACTAACTAGAGTCATGCTGGGAAAGTTCTCATTCAAGGAACTCCTTAGTCAAAACAAGTTAAGAAACCAAACAAAATTATATATATTATACAACAATATATTTTGTAACAACTCCATCCATATGCATTGGAATCCATTCCAATTCTGTGACTGCTCTTCAGTACTCCTCTCTCTCAAAACGTCAGAGGGAGGCACAGGAGAATTAATCCATGGTTTCAAGGTTTAAACTTCACTTACAACTATGCTACTTTGTAAATGTAGTTAGATAGCACTGCAACACTTGAATGAAAACATCTGCCCTACAATTACAACATGGTAACAGTTGCATGAACATACCTGGAAGCTAAGTGGTTATTTAGGTCTCAAGAGTAAAGGGGAATAAAACTACTAATGCCACAAAAAGATAAACAGCATTTGAAGACAAGTTTCGATTAAATCTTATACATTGCTCTTCCTCTGCAATGCTAGACAACTGAGTTGCCTTGTCAATTGTTATTCACATGATGATTTAAAGACAAATGCACTAAAAATTTAAATAAAATGTTCCCACTGTTTTCTATTTTTTCCTGTCAAAAAGATCTTATATCAAAGACAAGCAGCTTCTAAGGACAACTACACAGCTATATTCCATCCACAGAGACACTATCTATGCAACTCCATCACTAAACATCTTTTTAAAAAGGAACATTTCCTTCTGAAGTAGAATCTCACAGCTGAAAAGGACTTACACACGTACTTCGGGTGTATGAAAAGACTAAATAACAAAAAAGACCTGAGCCAAAATTCAGCATGGACTGCTGTAAACCAGACATTTACAACAGTCTCCAATAATTTGTTAACCATTTATGGCAATCCAGAAAACTGCATCTGGTACATCTTATACTTTTCCATTAAAATCACTTCTCCTGCCAAAAAAATCCATAAAGAAATCCTTCAAAAGATTTGGCCAACAAAACTGTGTCTGGGAATGTATTTGGCCAATTTTCAGTAAGACATTATATGTTTTCTTGTGTAAATAGAGAAAACGAAGTGGTCTCCTCTTTTTTTTTCCCCATAAAAATTATGATTTATTCTGCAACAATATCAAAGTGCTGTTTCTTTCATGCCACAATCCTGTTTCCATTTTTTAATCAAGTAAATTCCTTGCCAATATAACACAGCTTAATAGAATACTGAGATTTAGCTTTCTCTCAAGGTTCAAACCCCCCCTGCTTTCAATACCTAGGGTTTGCAATTGACATTAAACAGTAAGGAAGAGCTCCCCATTTAATAGTGCCATATGTGCCTATGCCAAAGTTAATTTCAATCTAAGGTGTTTGTGAACTTTTGCTGTGAATGTCTGTAGTGAGACAGACATACAGATCAGTCAATTCAAAAATGTATTAGTAGTTGTACAGTCATGTAGCAGCTTGAAATTTAATTTAGATAGTAAAATTCATACGTGAACTCAGGGAGCACTGCTATGACAGCCTCTTGGATGCCAAATTGCACTTAGACACAACTAAATTTAAGTATGTGCACATTTAAATATGTAGTAGAAAAGCTGTAACTTTTTTGTACCTTGCTGAAATTGTAAAGCTTTCAAATGACATTTCACATTGACTATCTGATCATAAGCAAGCATGGAGATACCACTTCTTTCAAGAGTAAGACTAATTATAATTTAAAAATGAATAGCAATAATTAGTTGGGTATGTTCAGAGTCCGAGCTACCACTGCCTCCAGCAGAGATCAGAGTCACATCTGTGCAAGAACTGCTCCCTCTACATCCCTTCCCAACAGCACAGATCCCCTTTCTCTCTACCTCACTGTATTCCTGTGTCTGGGTCAAGTATGGCAGTTTATTACTTTGGGAAATATAACAATACTTGGTGCTTCACAAACTTTCGAAGACACTTATGGAGCTAAATCAATGGCTTTGGTATTTACAGGAAGAAACCCCAAACAACTACTGCAGGGCTTTCTCCAGAGAAAGATCCCCAGCAGAAGATAAACATACTTGCCGCTTGAAATGTTTTAAGCAGAGACAAAAAAATGGAGTTACCTTCTTTCTTAAGCTCTTCAATCTGCTCCTCTTTGATGTCCAGCTGCTCAGTAAGCCTGGATGCTGCATCCAGGGCAGCGTTTGCCTCTTCTAAACTTTCCTAAACGAAGGGCAGGAAAGGGACAAAAAGAGAAGCAAAGGAGATCACTATCACAATTACCCTAATACAAGACATATCAAACATAACAGATGCAATCACTTTTCTTTAGGAAACTGGATTGTAAACATCCTCAGAAAATGGATGATCAGCAGAGAAATGCTACTTTAGTGACCTTCTTCGAGTGCCTCCTTCTCTTCCACAGAAGAGAGAGTGATTACATAACTTGATGTATTTTCAGGGAGTTAACACAGCAGTTAAAACCAAAAAAAACCCATCAAGAATTAGCATCCAGTTTCATAGGGTTCAGTTTGATTACTCAGCCCACCTGCAGGGATACAACTTTTTCTTCCAGGTTTTCTGCTTTTTTCTTCCATTCTGCACTCTGTTTTTGATGTCTCTCCAGCTCTGCTGAATACATAGCTTTTTCTTCTAAAGGGTTAAAAACACAAAATGAAACAAACAAAATAAATCTTAATTCACAACATATAACTCTTTTTGGGATATGCAACTCTGAAAGCCCATCATTATCATATCTTGTCTTCATGAAGTAGAGGTGGAATTCAGATTTCACAAATGGGATACTGATTACCAGTTTTCACAGGGCCAGAGTTGGTTTTCTAAGTTTTTAAAAAGACAACAGATTCTGAAATTCAGGCAATCAGAAAGAAAATCAAGTAACTAATCTTTCAAAATCACCAACATATGGTAACTCCTGCAGCTGAAAAATGCTTGTTGCTATTTCTTGACAAAGCTTACCCTGTTGGAACTGCTCTAGTACCATCTGCAGGTTGGCCAGAGACAGTGCATACTGCTTCACTTGGTCCTGGGAGATGGTCAGCTGCAGCACAGTTTCATCTCTCTGCTTGGAAACCAGGTTCAGCTGCTCTTGCAAGGATTCAACTTGCAGACTAGCCTGATGACTTAATGAAAATATGATACATTACTTAGGAAGATAATACTAGAAGTTAACCAGAACCAAACCCAAGCAACACTTTTGTTTGAAGTGCACTAGAAAAAGAAGAAATAACAATCTTTTTGTACATTATTGTAAGAGCATCTTTAAAAAAAGAAAAAGGAATCAGTATCTTGCTAACTGTAAGCTTCAATTACTATGAGTCAACAGGTCACTCTACCAGTTTTTACTGTTACAGTCAGTCTCCAAGAACTCTGTTTATCTTGCTCCCTACTGACAATTGAATGCATTGAATTTTATTTAATTTACTTGAAGCATCTGAATTCCCCTTATGCAAAAATATGATGAACCTGATTTACTCCGATGCCACTTTTATTGACAAGTGCATATCTTGAAAGGAATTGGAAAAGTTTGATGAAGAATTAAGAAACATTCTGATTTCACAGAACCTTCTCCCAACACTTCCAATTTCTCCACAGTTTTTCACAACAAATTCTGCTCAAGCCAGAAATCTTTTTACTGAGAAAGTGAAGGGGAGAATCCTTGGCACTTAAAGGGGAAAAAAAAAGGGCTGCAGCTACATACCTATTTTTTAAGCAAAATACTTGTTTGTTTGGACAACTGTAATAACATGAAAAAATAATTCTTTTGCCTGAAGTAACCAACATTCATTTAAATAAAATACTAAAGCAGTAAAGGTAAGCACTAAGTAATTCTAATACTTGGGGTTTCATTGTTCTGGCTGAAAAAAGTGTTAACGACAAAGTAATAAAAACACAGGATTGGCTCTAGCCTCCCAGATTCTGCTACCCACGAGAACTTCAATGCATCTTGCTTTGTATGCACCCAGCAGTGCACACTTTCGGTGATATCAGGTAAAAAGTAAGGATGTGTTTCTGTCTCAGACGCAATTCACAAAGCATGACAGTCACATCTGTGCACAGAAGGGTATAAAATAAGACTCTTTCAAACTGAATGAAGCATTGACTTTAGTCAGTCTATTTTTGATCTGACAGACAACTAAACTGATGAGTGGAGGATTTTTGTTTCTAGTTCTAAGCAACGTCAACAATGTAAGATTTCAATAGTTGCTACTAAGACAAATAGATTCTGTAGTTCTCAACAGTAGCCAAGTGTATTTCAAATCACCCTCCTGATTCAGAGTAACAGGAGTTTGTATCTTTTTATTTCCTCAAGTGCTCAGTACATAATAGAATGGCAATTCAGTAAAATGGAGCCATCAGTACCTGTCCAGCTAACTGTGAAATTTAAAAGACTACCTGGCATTCTCCACTGCAGTAGATGAGGACACCAGTTTTTCTTCCAAAATCAAAACCTTCTTTCTTAGCTTGACCTCTCTGTCTTCTGCAGCTAAAGCTTCTTTCGTGTAGGAATCTTCCATTTCCAACAGGTGATTCCGTAACCTCTCCAGCTCCTGATTTAGGCGCTGCTCCTTCTCGTGCAAACGCTGCACCTGTGGAGAGCACACCTCAACTTACTTGTGCTATCACTTCTCATAAAAATAACTTCAGCAAACACATGTCCAAAGAAGCACATTATGTGTATATTGATTTTAAATGCTTTTACCAAGTGATTGCTACTGAAAATAATCCAGAAAATATTACGTGTGCAATTTCTTGTTCTTTTTTGGTTTATTTCTTGCAACTGTAAATTATTTGGTGGTGTACCTCACTCTGCAGGGCACTGCTATCCATTTGCTTCTGTTTGAGTGCTACCATGACTTGGTCTCTCTCTTGCTGGAAAGTAACAGCCTTTTCCTGCATTGATTTAACTTCATTTAACAGCTGATTCAATTCTCCTGTCTTGCCCTGTTGAAGACACAAACAAAGCATTTCAAACATGGCCAACAGGTTTACCAAAAGAGACACAGTCCTTGTCCAGAGAGTTCAAAGACACTACTGATCTAACAAAGAAAATGGCAGGACATCCACGGCCTTACAACACAGAAAAACATCCAGGAAAATGAATACTTTGAAGTTATTTCACTCACATGTTACAAGACAAAGCAAAAGTTATTGCTAAAAGACACTATAAAGGGCATTGCCTTAACTGACTGCTGTGAACAGTTTGCATAAATTGCACACTAATAACAAGCAATGCTCAAAACCCTGGAAAATGAGAAGGGATGCTAAAGACAAGAGCGTGAGTAAGACCAGTAAGCATGGAGACAACTGTAAGAGAAGACTGACAAATGGTGACCAGATCCACCACGACAAAGAGAATGGGGACCTAAACAGTACAGAGGAAAGAAAAAATTACCTATTTAGAATTAGTTACCAGAAAAAAAACCTGCCCACTAGGACACACTTTCAGAGCCTAAAAGCAAACCAAAACAATCTACACCCTGGAGTTTTGTTGTCAAGTTTGTTAAAACTACAGGAAGACCTTTGTGCTGTACTTAACACCATTTCTCAAAGAGAAGTGGCAATTCACACGTTACTTGCTTAATTCCAGCAGGAGCTCACATGACAAGCTGCTGACCAGTGGATCAATGATGCCACATAATCCTTTGCTCTTTTCAAAACGATTCTTCTTCAGATTACCTATGTGGCAGTTAGAAAGCCACTGCAACTTTTCTCTGAACACAGACTTTGAAAAACATATCATCATTCCATATGCCAAATGTAGAGAAGGAACTATAAATTTCATGTCCCATCTTTTTTGTTTTTCTAAATGAAGTTTCTCCAGCTATAAAAGACATAAACCCATTCATCTCACATAGATGTTGTGAAGCAACTCCACCGGAATAGCAAACACTAGAGGGAAGTATACTGGAAAATTAGTCCTCCTGGCCAACTCTTCACAAGTTTGAGCACCATAAATTGAGTGAAAATAATATAGGACACAATGTACAACAAGGCCAAAGCAAAACATTAAGTAGCTGTTCAGTAAATGAGGAATTTCCAAATAAATGAAAAATGTCGTTTATGGTTGCATAATTAACAGGTAAACACTGTAAACCACTCACCTGTTAACTTCTAATTTCTTAATTTTACAAAGGGAAGATTTTTGTTGAGTGTAATGCAGTATGGAGTCACACACAGATTTCAGGCAAACACTTGATGGCTACATACACACAAAAACGCATTAACATGTGACTAATTTTAAAAGGGACTCGTAAGTATGACTGCACGTACCTGTTCTTTCTCTTTCAACAGCTTCTCAAAAGCAAGAGCCTTCTCCTTCATTGAGTGAGACTCAAACTCTTTCTCTTTCAGCATCATTGAAAATTGCATATTAGTCTCCTGAAGCGCACGGAATTCTGTTTCTTTTTCCCT